>NC_092236.1:43025098-43136948 GCF_036320965.1 Panulirus ornatus | reverse complement strand
AAACTATCAAATGATTCTTTTCTTCATTTGTTATGTACATTTCGAGTCCGAACAAAGTCCTAGACGTAGTCCGCATTGCTAGCAGGAAAGGATATTCTGTCAATATTGATAATTACTGTCAAAATATTTGCTGCGACTTTTTATGGAAAGTGGGTGAATGAAACGAGGGTCCTGGTGAATTTTGTTTAGAAGAATGATAGATGTTTTTCAGTAAGTCACTTGCTGTGAGGCGAGCTCTAGAGGTTTGAAGTTTTGACAAACTTTAAGCAAATGTAACTAGCGCCTAAAGTCCGATGCTTCTTAAATTTAGAGATTATCAAAGAAGATCTGTAAAAACTTTTTCTGGTATCCAATGAGTCAGAGATTTTATCGGGGTTTTCTTACGGGAATTCTTCGTGTTGACAAACCTGTTTGACTTCTTTTATGATATGATTAACATGTTTGACGGAAGTAAAGCTAGGTAATGTCATCTATTTAGATTTTCAAAGAACATTCGAGATAATCCCGCATTCAACTATTTTAGCAAAAGTTTGGCTCATGGTACAGAGTGGGTTGTACTCCAGTGGCTACCACAATTGCTGGACTGGCGTTACAAAAGCAAGTAATTAACGATCTGCGTCAGAGGCAGCTGGATGGATTTTGGTGTCAGTCAGGTACAATTCGACTCTCCAAGTCTCTCTCCATACTGGATCCTGGGAGCTTGTTCCTGTTAGATGGTAGTCCTTATCGGGGCCTTCTTCATTGTAACCCGTCCTCAAATACCTTACATTCTTACTTGTTAAACTATATCACCCTTGTGTCAGACCCTAGTTTGGATCTGTTAGGTCTTGTTGTAACGTTGAATGCAATTACCTTGCATTTTCAGGCCCATCATGACCTTTAAGGTCTTCTTCAAGCACGTTCTGGCACAGAATCCATACCTTCCTGACAAAGCATGTACATCGATCGAGAAGGTGTAGTGATGCCTTAGGCCTTGGACTTAAACAAACTGATGCTCTCAATTTGGTGCCCCAGGAGCATATCTATGTGCGTCTTCTCAACGTTGTAAGCAGTATTGTCCCATTCAATTCTGAACATAAACCATGCGTCACTCCACTAGTGACCTAAGCGTATTTATGGAAGGCCCTGTGAATGTGTGCTCCGATCTTCTCCGCCAAAGAAAGTTTTCCATCAGTACTACCTGTTGTCCAGCTTCTTCATCAGCCTTCCCATATGGTTATTGTGTCAAATGTTAATGGAGTCCTGGAAACATGCAATCATCTCTGCTTTCTCCTTTCTCTAAAACATTGCTTACTCTTTCATAGAAACTAGAGTTCGTTTCGCTACAGCCATCTCTCCCTAAAAGATGGAATGCCTCTCCCAAGGGAAATGTCTCCTTACCAGAATATTTATCCCTTTGCTTTCTGACTATTTTTTTCGATACCTTACAGAATAGAGTCTTTTGAGACTGGCTGTAGTTCAACGCGCTTCACCTGCGTCCTTCTTTATTATAGATTGTTATGTGTTGTATGATTACCACCATATGATTACATTAATAATCACAAAATGTTTTTCGGGGAGAGTTTTACTCCTCGCAGTAGCTGCTTGCTCTATACTTATATATATTATATATATATATTATATATTATCTATATATTTTTTAATTATATTTTATCTATATTATATATATATACTTATAGGGGATATTTTATATGGGGTTAGGGGAGAAAGAATGCCTTCCACGTATTCCTGCGTGTCGTAGAAGGCGACCTAAAAGGGGGAGGGAGCGGTTGCTGGAAATCCTCCCCCTCTAGTTTTTTTCAATTTTCCAAAAGAAGGAACAGAGAAGAGGGGCAGGTGAGGATATTCTCTCAAAGGGCCCAGTCCTTGTTCTTAACGCTACCTCGCTAATGCGGGAAATGGCGAATATACGAAAGAAAAGAAAAAAAAAAATTATATATATGATATATATTTTTTATTATATATTTATATATATATATATATATATATATATTATTTATATTATTCTATATATATATCTATTTATTTGATTGGGAAATCCTGGTTTAAAAAGCGAGATAGACATAAGTATACTTATGGAAGTAGGAGAGATGGCCAGAGTGCGTATTGGAGTACGTGTTAATTGGACGGTGCGCGAATAAGAGAGATCTTTTGGATGTTAATGTGCTGTAGGTGCAACTGGAGGGATGTATGATCATTATCTTGTGGAGGCCTAGGTGATAGTTTTGTATGGGTTTTCAGAAAAGAAAGAGTGAAGGTGGGGTTGAAGGGAGGGTGGTGTAGAGTAAGTGAGCTTGGGAAGGAGACTTGTTGTGAGGAGTTCAGGGAGAGGAACTGAGTACAGAATGGAAAAAGGTGAGAACAATGGAAGTAAGGGGAAGGTGAGGGGAGGAGTTGGGATGTATTTAGGGAATCAGTGATGGATTGCGCAAATGATGCTTGTGGCATGAGAAGAGTGGGAGGTGGTTGATTAGTAAGGGTAGTGAAGGTGGGATGAATGTAAGAATGGAGTATAGTGAAGAGAAGGAGAGAGGCATTGACGATTTTTGCAGGGAGGAAAAAAAAAAAATGAAATTGAGTGGGGAGATGTTTAAAAGATAAGAGACGGAGGTCAAAAGAAAGGTAGCAAGAGGTGTATAAAAAGGGCCAACATGAGGTTGGGGTGAGAGAGTATCATTAAATTTTTCGGAGGAATAAAAAGATGTTCTGGAAGGAGGTAAAATAAATGTGCTTAAGACAAGGGAGCAAATGGGAAATTCAGTGAAGGGCGCAATAAGGGATGGTGATAACAAGTGTTGTGATGTTGGAAGAAGGAGATGGAGTGAGTATTTTGGAAGGTTTGTTGGAATGTGTGTGGATGTTAGAGTGGCTGATTTTTGGGTGGTTTGGTCGAGGTGTGTGCATATAGTGAGTGGGTTAGGGAATATGTTTTGGTAAACTGAGAAGAGGGTTAGGGTAAAAGCATTTGCGGAAGATGGAAAGGCCGGCTTGGCAGCAGAGCTGGTTTGGTATGGGTGGGGGTTTGCAGTGGTATTGATTGAATAATGGGGGTGGTCTGTTTGGTTGATGGTTGGTTAGGTTATTTATTTGTTTGTATGAATCTTGTGAGGTTGCCGCGTGGTTTGGCATTTTGCGGTGATAGTGCTATGTGGTCTACTTGCCTTATGGGGATATGTGTGATGTGCTAAAATTTAATGAGGGATTTGTTGTTTGAGTTTTCCTGGTAAATTATATGGGAGGGATTATTGTTTGAGAGGGTAAGGGCATGTACAGAGCATTCAGTTGGGGAAAAAGAGCAGTGTGGTTTCAGAAGATGGGTAGAGAGATGTGTGGATCGGTGTGTTTGCTTTGAAGAATGTATGTGAGAAATACTTAGAAAAGCAAAATGGAATTTGTTAATGTAGCATTTATTGGATCTGGAGGGGGGAAGGCATATGATAGAGTTGATAGAGATGCTCTGTGGATTGGTATTAAGAATATTTGGTGTGGGAGGCAAGTTGTTTTAGAAGCAGTGAAAAGTTTTTACGAGGATGATAAGGATGTGTCGTGTAGGAAGAGAGGAAAGTGATTGGTTCTCAGTGAATGTAGCGTTTGCGGCAGGGGCTTTGTGGTGATGTCTCCTATGGTTGGTTTTATTTGTTTATGGATAGGGTGGTTGGGAGGTGAATGCAAGTTATGTGTTTTGGAAGAGGGGCAAGTATGAAGTTCTGTTGGGGATGACGGAGAGCTTGGGAAGTTGAGTCAAGTTGTTGTTCGCTGTGATACAGCGCTGGTGCTGATTCATGTGAGAAACTGGCTGAAGCAGAAGACTGGTGACTGAGTTTTGGTGTTAAATGTGTGTGAAGTGAAAGAAAAGAAAGTTAAGTGTAAATGTGAATAAGAGCAAGGTTATTAGGTACAGTAGTAGGGTTGAGGTCAAGTCAATTGGGAGGTGAGTTTGAATGGAGAAAAACTGGAGGAGGAAGTGGAAGTATTTTAGGATATCTGGGAGTAATCTGGCAGCGGATGGAGACATGGAAGCGGAAATGGTTATAGGGTGGGGGAGGGGGCCGATAATTTTGGGAGCCTTGAAGGAATGTGTGGAAGTCTGAACATTATCTCGGAAAGCAAAAATGGGTTATGTTTGAGGAATTAGTTGGTTCCAACAATGTTTTGTTTGGTTGCGAGGCGTGGCTATGATAGAGTTGTGCGCAGGATGGATAGATGTGCTGGAATGAGGATGTTTTTGAGGACATATGTGTGGTGTGAGGTGGTTTGATCCCCCGGGGAGGTAAGAGTAACGTAAGGGTAAGAGAGAAGTGTGGAACTAAAAAGAGCGTGGTTGAGAGAGCAGAAGAGGGGTTGTTTTGAAATGGTTTGGCCACATGGAGAGAATGAGTGAGGAAAAGATTGACTCAAGCAGAATATATGTGTCGGAGGTGGAGGAAACCGGGGGAAGAGGGAGACAAATTGGAGGGTTGAAAGAAAGGACGTGAAAAATATTTTGTGTGATCGGGGCCTGATATGCAGGAGGGTTGAAGGAGGGCATGGAATAGAGTGAATTGGAGCGTCATGTGGTATTCCGGGGTTGGACGTCGTGCTGTCAGTGGTTCTGAATCAGGGCACTGTGAAGCGTTTGGGGTGAACCATGGAATGCTGTGTAGTATGTGTATTTGCGTGTGTGAGTATGATATACATGGGTAGGGGGGTGGGTAGGGCCATTTCTTTCGTCTTGTTTCCTTGCGATACTCGCATACGCGGAGACAGCGACAAAGCAAAAAAAAAAAAAAAAAAAAAAAAAAAATATATTTATATATATATATTTATTTATAATATATAATATATATATATTAAATATAATATATATATATATATATATATATATATATATATGATTGGGAATACTGGTTTAAAAAGCTGAGTCTGTGGTGAGATATAATAGTATACTTATGTAAGTAGCGAGAGATGGCCAGATGGAGCCCCCGTATGTCAGCAGAGCAGAGAGAAGGAGAGCGCTCCTCATTGGATTACGTTGTTAATTGACAGGTGTTCGCGAAAGAGAGACTTTTGGATGATAATGTGTGCTGCAGAGCGGTTGCAATGGAGGGATGTCTGATTTCTATTATCTTGTGGAGAGAGTAGGTGAAGATTTGTATGGGTTTAGAAAAAGAGCGTGGAATGTTGGTTGAATGTTGGATGTGAAGGGGTGGTGAGAGGGGTGTGGTAAGTGCGCTTGGGGAAGGAAAGACTTGTGTGGGAAAGTTACAGTACAAGGTGAGGACCTGAGACAGAATGGAACAAAAAAGGTGAGAACAATTGGATGTAAGGGGAGTGGGGGAGGAGTGTGGAAGTATTTAGGGAATCAGTGATGGATTGCGCCAAAAGCTGCTTGTGGCATGAGAAGAGTGGGAGGTGGGTTGATTAGAGAAAGGGTAGTGAAATGTTTGTATAGTGAATGGTGGGATGAAGAATTAAGAGTATTAGTGAAAGAGAAGAGAGAGGGCATTTGGACGAATTTTTGCAGGGGGAAAAATGAAATTGAGTGGGAAGTGTAATAAAAGAAAGGCGAAGGAGGTCAAAAGAAAAGAAAGTGCAAGAGGTTTGAAAAAAAGGGCCATATGAGAGTTGGGGGGTGAGAGCGGTATCTTAATATTAAGGTGGAATAAAAAGATGTTCTGGAAGGAGGTAAATAAACGTTTGCGTAAGACAAGGGTGCAAATGGGAACTTCAGTGAGAAGGGGCAAATGGGGTGGTGCTAACAAAAGTTAGTGTTGATGTGAGAAGGAAGGAAGAGGTAGTGAGGTATTTTGGAAGGGTTTGTTGAATGTGTTTGATGATTTGTAGTATTAGAGTTGGATGGTATAGGTGTTCTGTTTTTGGTCGAGGTGGGTGGTGTGCCAAAGTGATGGAGAGGGTTAGGGAAAAGGAAAAATGATTTGGTAAAAGAGAAGAGGTAGTCAAAGCTTTGCGGACGATGAAAGCCGGCCAAAGGCAGCAGGTTTGGATGGACTATTGCAGGTGGAGAACTTGATTAAAAAAGGGGTTTGACTGTATTGTTGATGGTTGTGGTACGGTTATTTCTGTAATGTGTTGATCATTTGTTGAGTGTGGGTGCCTGGAGGGGGTGAGGATTGGCAAAATGCGTGCATAGTGCCATTGTTACAAAGGCAACAAAGGGGGGATTAGATGTGAGTGCTCAAAATTCAAGAGGTATAAGTTGGTTGTTGGTATATTCCTGGGTTGTAAATTTAATATGGGAGGATTATTGATTTGAGAGGGTTTTTTTGAAGGCAGGCCCCATATGTCAGAGCATCAGATTTATCAGATTGGGGATGACGAAAAAAAGGAAGAGCCACCGTGTTGGTTTCCAGAAGTGGTTTAGAGGTTGTTTAGAGGATGTGTGGATCAGGTGTTTTTGTTTGCTTTGGAAGAATGTTATGTGAGATAATACTTAGAAAAAGCCAAAAAAGGGATTTGTATTGTAGATTTAGGATCTGGAGGAGGCATTATGATTGAGTTGTAGAGATGCTTGTGGAAGGTATTATTAAGAAATATATGGTTGTTGTGGGAGGCAAGTTTAAGTTAGTGGTTAGAAGCATTGAAAAGTTTTTATCGCGGATTTTGTAGGCCATGTGTAGTATAGGAAGAGAGGGAAAGGAAGTGATTGGTTTCAGTGAATGGTAGGGTTTGCGCAGGGTGTGTTGTGATTGTATCCATGGTTGTTTAATTTGTTTAATGGATGGGGTGTGGTGGATAGGGAGGGTGATGCAAGAGTTTTGGAAAAAGTGGGTGCAGTATGAAGTCTGTTGGGGAGATGAGAGCTCTTAGGAAGTGAGGCAGTAGTTTTGTTCGCTGATGATACCGCGCTGGTGGCTGAGTTCTTGTTTGAAGAAGAAGAAGAAAACAGAGAAGCTGCTGGACTGAGTTTGGTTTTTGTAAAGTGTGTGAAAGAAGAAAGTTAAGAGTAAATGTGAATAAGAGCAAGGTTTATAGGTACAGTTTACAGTAGGGGTCTGAGGGTCAAGTCAATTGGGGAGCGTGAGTTTGAATGGAGAAAAACTGGAGGAGGGAAGTGAAGTATTTTAGATATCTGGAGTTAATCTGGCAGGCGGATGGAACATGGAGCGGAAATGGATCATAGGGTAGGGGAGGCGGGCGAAACTTCTGGAGCCTTGAAGAATGTGTGGGGAAGTCGAGAACATTATTCGGAAAGCAAAAATGGGTAGGTTCTTGAAGGACATATTGGTTTCAACAATGTTGATATGGTTTTTGCGAGGCCCCGTGGGCGATGGATTGAGTTGTGCGCAAGGGAGGATAGATTGTGATGGGAAATTAGATGTTTGAGACAATGTGTGGTGTGAGGTGGTATGATCGGGTAGTAAGTAAGCCCGGAAAGGGGTTAGAGACGTGGAAGCGTGAAAGAAAGATGTTTGTGAAATAAAATAAAAAAAAAGAGCGTGGTTTAGAGAGTTGAGAGGAGAGCCATAGAAAAAGAGGGGTGTTTTTTTGAAATGGTTTGGGCAATGGAGTGGGAGAAGGAGTTAGTTGAGGAATGAATGACCATGAGTATTATATGTGTCGGAGGTTGGGGTGGAGGAAACGAGGGAGAAGAGGGAGACCCAATTTGGAGGTGGAAAAAGGGAGTGAAAAATATTTGGGGTGGTAATTCGGGGCCTGAACATGCAGGAGGGTGAAAGGAGGGCATGGAATAGAGTGAATTTGGAAGCGATGTGGTTTTACGGGGGTTTTTTGGGATCGCGTTGCTGTCAGTGGATTGATCAGGCATTGTGAAAGCGTTGGGGTGAACCATGGAAAGCTGTGTAGGTATGTGATTTGGTGTGTGGACGTATGAATAACTGTGTATGGGGGTGGGTTGTGGGCCATTTCTTTCGTTGTTTTCCTTGCGCTACCTCGCAAAGGCGGGAGGACAGCGACAAAGCAAAAAAAAAAAAAAAAAAAAAAAAAAATATTTATATTGATATAAATATATATATATATATATATGTATATATTTTTATATATATATTATATTCATGTAATATATATATATATTATATATATATATATCTATATATATATAATATATATATATATATATATATATAAGGTAATTTTAAATATATATCTATATAGTATTATATAAATTATATATATTATATATGTATTATATATATATTATATATATATTTATATATTTATATATTATATATATATATATATTATTTTCTTTTCTTTCAAATATTCGCCATTTCCCGCGTTAGCGAGGTTAGCGTTAAGAACAGAGGATCTAGGGCCTTGGAGGGAATATCCTCATCTGGCCCCCTTCTCTGTTCCTTCTTTAGGAAAAAGGGGAAGTAAATAATTTATAGTTGTGTTATGGAGTGGTGTTTTCATAGATGGTGCTCTGACAAGAAAAATAGTGAAACTGGGAAAGAATGTATCTTAGACTTGAAAGCTTATTTTTTCCTTGAAATGTGAACAACTAGAAATTTTTCAAAGTTGATAGGACATGAAAGCAAAAAGATGTTTTTCATGAATGTACTGGAAAATTGATGTCCAGATAAACTACCCCCCTTTGGTCTGTCAAGACTTTATCATGCGGAGGACCAACTAACCTACCCTCATGTATCCAAATATGGTTGTCCTTTGTGTAGTGAAGACAATTAGAAACATCTATAGACAATATTTCCCGTTTCATGATAAGAAAACGAAGTTGGACAGGGGCAGAATGATTACGTGGTTAAATTGATGAAAATACTATTAACGTTTGGTGTAAATAATTATCAATTTCCTTTTCATAGCAGAGGAATGAACAATTATGTGACATTATTTTTAATTTCAGTTCCAGATAGATTTCAGTTTTCTAAATTATTTCTTACATTTTTCATTATATTATATATATAATATAGATAATTATTATATTATTATATATTATCCTGGGTAGAGGGGAGAAAGAATATTCCACGATTCCTCGGTGTCGTAGAAGGGACTAACTGGGACGGGAGGGGGGGGCAGAAACCTCCCCTCCTTGTATTTTATCTTTCTAAAAGGGGAAAAGGAAGAGGTGTCACGCGGGGAGTGATCATCCTCTCGAAAGATCAGAATGGGTGTCTAAATGTGTTGTGGATGTAACTAGCTGAGAAAAAAAGGAGTGATAGGGGATCGTATGTTAGAAAATGGAACTGGATGTTTTGGCTCTGGGTGAACGAAGTAAAGGGTAAAGGGGAAGAGTGGTTTGGGAATGTTTGGAGTAAAGTCAGGGGGTTAGTGAGAGGACAAGAGCAAGGAAAGATAGCATATCTGAATTCAGGATATGTGGGAGATATGTAATAGAGTGTAAAGAAAGTATATTTAGAATGATATGGTAAATTGAAACGTTGAATGGAGAGAGTTGGGTGATAATTGGTGCTATGCACCTGGGCCAGAGAAGATGATCTGAGAGGCAAGTGTTTTGGGAGCAGCTGAAAGAGAGTGTTAGTAGTTTTGATGCACACGACCGGGTTATCGTGGTGTGATTTGATGCAAAAGTTGAGTAATAGTGCAGTTGAGGGAATATATTGGTATATCATGGAGTGTTCAGTGTTGTAAATGGAAAAATGGTTGGAAAAGCTTGTAGCTTTATGTGCTGAAAAAGGTTGGTGATAGGGCATACCAGTTTAAAAAGCGGAGATATATAATAGTATGTATGTAAGTAGGAGAGATGGCCAGCGAAGTTATTGGATTACGGTTAATTGATTGGGACGCACGAACGAGAGATTTTGGATGTTAATGTGTTGAGAGTGCAATAGAGTGATGTCTGATATTATCTTGTGGAGGCGAAGGTGAAGATTTGTGGGGGTTTTCAGAAAGAAGAAGAATGTTGGGGTGAAGAGAGTGGTGAGGGAGTTAATGTGGCTTGGGAAGGAGACTTGTGTGAGGAAGTACCAGGAGGAGACTGAGTACAGGAATGGAAAATGGCCTGGAGAACTTGGAAGTAAGGGGAGTGGGGGAGGAGTGGGATGTATTTAGGGATAATCAGTGATGGATTGCGCATAGATGCTTGTGGCATGAGAAGAGTGGGAGGTGGGTAGATTAGAAAGGGTAGTGGAAATGGTGGGATGAAGAAAAGTTAAGCGTATTAGATGAAAGAGAAGAGAGAGGCATTTGGGACGATTTTTGCAGGGAGGAAAAAAAAAAAATGAAATTGAGTGGGGAGATGTTTAAAAGATAAGAGACGGAGGTCAAAAGAAAGGTAGCAAGAGGTGTATAAAAAGGGCCAACATGAGGTTGGGGTGAGAGAGTATCATTAAATTTTTCGGAGGAATAAAAAGATGTTCTGGAAGGAGGTAAAATAAATGTGCTTAAGACAAGGGAGCAAATGGGAAATTCAGTGAAGGGCGCAATAAGGGATGGTGATAACAAGTGTTGTGATGTTGGAAGAAGGAGATGGAGTGAGTATTTTGGAAGGTTTGTTGGAATGTGTGTGGATGTTAGAGTGGCTGATTTTTGGGTGGTTTGGTCGAGGTGTGTGCATATAGTGAGTGGGTTAGGGAATATGTTTTGGTAAACTGAGAAGAGGGTTAGGGTAAAAGCATTTGCGGAAGATGGAAAGGCCGGCTTGGCAGCAGAGCTGGTTTGGTATGGGTGGGGGTTTGCAGTGGTATTGATTGAATAATGGGGGTGGTCTGTTTGGTTGATGGTTGGTTAGGTTATTTATTTGTTTGTATGAATCTTGTGAGGTTGCCGCGTGGTTTGGCATTTTGCGGTGATAGTGCTATGTGGTCTACTTGCCTTATGGGGATATGTGTGATGTGCTAAAATTTAATGAGGGATTTGTTGTTTGAGTTTTCCTGGTAAATTATATGGGAGGGATTATTGTTTGAGAGGGTAAGGGCATGTACAGAGCATTCAGTTGGGGAAAAAGAGCAGTGTGGTTTCAGAAGATGGGTAGAGAGATGTGTGGATCGGTGTGTTTGCTTTGAAGAATGTATGTGAGAAATACTTAGAAAAGCAAAATGGAATTTGTTAATGTAGCATTTATTGGATCTGGAGGGGGGAAGGCATATGATAGAGTTGATAGAGATGCTCTGTGGATTGGTATTAAGAATATTTGGTGTGGGAGGCAAGTTGTTTTAGAAGCAGTGAAAAGTTTTTACGAGGATGATAAGGATGTGTCGTGTAGGAAGAGAGGAAAGTGATTGGTTCTCAGTGAATGTAGCGTTTGCGGCAGGGGCTTTGTGGTGATGTCTCCTATGGTTGGTTTTATTTGTTTATGGATAGGGTGGTTGGGAGGTGAATGCAAGTTATGTGTTTTGGAAGAGGGGCAAGTATGAAGTTCTGTTGGGGATGACGGAGAGCTTGGGAAGTTGAGTCAAGTTGTTGTTCGCTGTGATACAGCGCTGGTGCTGATTCATGTGAGAAACTGGCTGAAGCAGAAGACTGGTGACTGAGTTTTGGTGTTAAATGTGTGTGAAGTGAAAGAAAAGAAAGTTAAGTGTAAATGTGAATAAGAGCAAGGTTATTAGGTACAGTAGTAGGGTTGAGGTCAAGTCAATTGGGAGGTGAGTTTGAATGGAGAAAAACTGGAGGAGGAAGTGGAAGTATTTTAGGATATCTGGGAGTAATCTGGCAGCGGATGGAGACATGGAAGCGGAAATGGTTATAGGGTGGGGGAGGGGGCCGATAATTTTGGGAGCCTTGAAGGAATGTGTGGAAGTCTGAACATTATCTCGGAAAGCAAAAATGGGTTATGTTTGAGGAATTAGTTGGTTCCAACAATGTTTTGTTTGGTTGCGAGGCGTGGCTATGATAGAGTTGTGCGCAGGATGGATAGATGTGCTGGAATGAGGATGTTTTTGAGGACATATGTGTGGTGTGAGGTGGTTTGATCCCCCGGGGAGGTAAGAGTAACGTAAGGGTAAGAGAGAAGTGTGGAACTAAAAAGAGCGTGGTTGAGAGAGCAGAAGAGGGGTTGTTTTGAAATGGTTTGGCCACATGGAGAGAATGAGTGAGGAAAAGATTGACTCAAGCAGAATATATGTGTCGGAGGTGGAGGAAACCGGGGGAAGAGGGAGACAAATTGGAGGGTTGAAAGAAAGGACGTGAAAAATATTTTGTGTGATCGGGGCCTGATATGCAGGAGGGTTGAAGGAGGGCATGGAATAGAGTGAATTGGAGCGTCATGTGGTATTCCGGGGTTGGACGTCGTGCTGTCAGTGGTTCTGAATCAGGGCACTGTGAAGCGTTTGGGGTGAACCATGGAATGCTGTGTAGTATGTGTATTTGCGTGTGTGAGTATGATATACATGGGTAGGGGGGTGGGTAGGGCCATTTCTTTCGTCTTGTTTCCTTGCGATACTCGCATACGCGGAGACAGCGACAAAGCAAAAAAAAAAAAAAAAAAAAAAAAAAAATATATATATATTTATATTTATTTATATATATTTTTATATATTTATATATATATATATATTATATATATACATGTATATATATATAGAATTTTTATATATATATTATATATTTATATATATATATATATATATATATAGATATTTACATGTATATATATACTATATATATTATATATATATATAATTTATATATCTTTATATGTATATATATATTTATTGATAGTTATATTATATATATATTTATATATTTATATATTAATATAATATTTTCTTTTCTTTCAAACTATTCGCATTTTCCCGCGTTAGCGAGGTAGCGTTAAGAACGGAGACTGGGCCTTTTGAGGGAATATCCTCATATGGCCCCCTTCTCTGTTCCTTCTTTTGGTAAAGGGGAAGTAAATAATTTATAGTTGTGTTACTGGAGTGTAGTTATTCATAGATGGGTTGCTCTGACAGAAAATAGTTGAAATGGGGAAAGAATGTACTTAGACATTGAGCTTATTCTTTCATTGAAATGTGAAAAAATAGATCATTTTTCAATGTGATAGACATGAAATGCAAAAAAGGTGTTTTTCATGAAGTACTGGAAAACTTGATGTCCAGATAAACTTTTGGTCGTCATGACTTTATGCATGGCGGATGACAACTACCTACATCATGTATCCAAGTATATGGTTTGTACTTTTGTAGTAGTAAGACAATTTCCAGAAACATCATAAAAGCCAATATTCCGTTTCATGATAAGAATTGAAGTGGTCCCTGGCAGTTATGATACAGTGGTTAAATGGAATGGAAACTACTATTAACCAATTTGTGTAATAATTATTACAATTTCCTTTTCCTTAGCCAGAGGTTGAACAATTATGTGGACCTATTTCCTGTTTTTCATTTATTTCCAGATAGAAGTTTCAGTTTTCTAAATTATTTCTTACATTTTTAATTTATATTTATCATATATATATATATATATATATAATATATATTTATATTATCCCTGGGTAGTGGGGGTAAGATTTTACTTCCCACGCTTAATCGCGAGCTGTCGTAGAAGGCGACCTAATTGGGACGGGAGCGGGGGGGCCAGGAAAAACTTCCCTCATTGTATTTTAACTTTCTAAAAGGGAACAGAAGGAAGGAGGTCACGGGGGAGTGCTCATCCTCCTCGATGACTCAGATTGTGGTGTCTAAATGTGTGGGTTGTGGTTGTAAATAGTGAGAAAAAAAGGAGAGATAGGGATAGTTGTATGTTTGAAGAATGGAACCTGGATGTTTTGGCCCTCTGGGTGAATACGAAAGCTAAAAGGTAATAGGGGAGGAAAGAGTGGTTTTGGGGGGAATGTTTCTTTCTTCTTGGGAGTAAAGTCGGGGTTAGTGAAGAGGAAAGAGCAAGGGAAAGAGTTGCACTACTCCTGATATCAGGATTGTGGGGAGTATGTTATAGAGGGTTGAAAAAGTAAATTCTAGATTGATATGGGTTTAATAATTAAAGTTGATGGAGAGTGTTGGGTGATAATTGGTGCATATGGCACACTGGGCATGAGATGATAAGATCATGAGAGGAAGTTTTTGGGAGCATGCTGAAAGAGTGTTTAGTAGTTTTGATGCACAAGACCGGGTTTATAGTGATGGTGTGATTTGAATGCAAGGTGATATATTGTGGCAGTTGAGGGAATAATTGGTATACATGGAGTGTTCAGTGTTGTAAATGGAAATGGTGAAAGCTTGTTGATTTATGTGCCTGAAAAGGTATGGTGATTGGGAATACCTGGTTTAAAAAGCGAGATATACATAAGTATACTTATGTAAGTAGGAGAGATGGCCAGAGAGCGTTATTGGATTACGTGTTAATTGACAGGTGCGCGAAAGAGAGACTTTTGGATGTTAATGTGCTGAGAGGTGCAACTGGAGGGATGTCTGATCATTATCTTGTGGAGGCTAAGGTGAAGATTTGTATGGGTTTTCAGAAAAGAAGAGTGAATGTTGGGGTGAAGAGGGTGGTGAGAGTAAGTGAGCTTGGGAAGGAGACTTGTGTGAGGAAGTACCAGGAGAGACTGAGTACAGAATGGAAAAAGGTGAGAACAATGGAAGTAAGGGGAGTGGGGGAGGAGTGGGATGTATTTAGGGAATCAGTGATGGATTGCGCAAAAGATGCTTGTGGCATGAGAAGAGTGGGAGGTGGGTTGATTAGAAAGGGTAGTGAATGGTGGGATGAAGAAGTAAGAGTATTAGTGAAAGAGAAGAGAGAGGCATTTGGACGATTTTTGCAGGGAAAAAATGAAATTGAGTGGGAGATGTATAAAAGAAAGAGACAGGAGGTCAAAAGAAAGGTGCAAGAGGTGAAAAAAAGGGCAAATGAGAGTTGGGGTGAGAGAGTATCATTAAATTTTAGGGAGAATAAAAAGATGTTCTGGAAGGAGGTAAATAAAGTGCGTAAGACAAGGGAGCAAATGGGAACTTCAGTGAAGGGCGCAAATGGGGAGGTGATAACAAGTAGTGGTGATGTGAGAAGGAGATGGAGTGAGTATTTTGAAGGTTTGTTGAATGTGTTTGATGATAGAGTGGCAGATATAGGGTGTTTTGGTCGAGGTGGTGTGCAAAGTGAGAGGGTTAGGGAAAATGATTTGGTAAACAGAGAAGAGGTAGTAAAAGCTTTGCGGAAGATGAAAGCCGGCAAGGCAGCAGGTTTGGATGGTATTGCAGTGGAATTGATTAAAAAAGGGGGTGACTGTATTGTTGACTGGTTGGTAAGGTTATTTAATGTATGTATGACTCATGGTGAGGTGCCTGAGGATTGGCAAAATGCGTGCATAGTGCCATTGTACAAAGGCAAAGGGGATAAGAGTGAGTGCTCAAATTACAGAGGTATAAGTTTGTTGAGTATTCCTGGTAAATTATATGGGAGGATATTGATTGAGAGGGTGAAGGCATGTACAGAGCATCAGATTGGGGAAGAGCAGTGTGGTTTCAGAAGTGGTAGAGGATGTGTGGATCAGGTGTTTGCTTTGAAGAATGTATGTGAGAAATACTTAGAAAAGCAAATGGATTTGTATGTAGCATTTATGGATCTGGAGAAGGCATATGATAGAGTTGATAGAGATGCTCTGTGGAAGGTATTAAGAATATATGGTGTGGGAGGCAAGTTGTTAGAAGCAGTGAAAAGTTTTTATCGAGGATGTAAGGCATGTGTACGTGTAGGAAGAGAGGAAAGTGATTGGTTCTCAGTGAATGTAGGTTTGCGGCAGGGGTGTGTGATGTCTCCATGGTTGTTTAATTTGTTTATGGATGGGGTGGTTAGGGAGGTGAATGCAAGAGTTTTGGAAAGAGGGGCAAGTATGAAGTCTGTTGGGGATGAGAGAGCTTGGGAAGTGAGTCAGTTGTTGTTCGCTGATGATACAGCGCTGGTGGCTGATTCATGTGAGAAACTGCAGAAGCTGGTGACTGAGTTTGGTAAAGTGTGTGAAAGAAGAAAGTTAAGAGTAAATGTGAATAAGAGCAAGGTTATTAGGTACAGTAGGGTTGAGGGTCAAGTCAATTGGGAGGTGAGTTTGAATGGAGAAAAACTGGAGGAAGTGAAGTATTTTAGATATCTGGGAGTAGATCTGGCAGCGGATGGAACCATGGAAGCGGAAATGGATCATAGGGTGGGGGAGGGGGCGAAAATTCTGGGAGCCTTGAAGAATGTGTGGAAGTCGAGAACATTATCTCGGAAAGCAAAAATGGGTATGTTTGAAGGAATAGTGGTTCCAACAATGTTGTATGGTTGCGAGGCGTGGGCTATGGATAGAGTTGTGCGCAGGAGGATAGATGTGCTGGAAATGAGATGTTTGAGGACAATGTGTGGTGTGAGGTGGTTTGATCGAGTAAGTAACGTAAGGGTAAGAGAGATGTGTGGAAATAAAAAGAGCGTGGTTGAGAGAGCAGAAGAGGGTGTTTTGAAATGGTTTGGGCACATGGAGAGAATGAGTGAGGAAAGATTGACCAAGAGAATATATGTGTCGGAGGTGGAGGAAACGAGGAGAAGAGGGAGACCAAATTGGAGGTGGAAAGATGGAGTGAAAAATATTTTGTGTGATCGGGGCCTGAACATGCAGGAGGGTGAAAGGAGGGCAAGGAATAGAGTGAATTGGAGCGATGTGGTATACCGGGGTTGACGTGCTGTCAGTGGATTGAATCAGGGCATGTGAAGCGTCTGGGGTGAACCATGGAAAGCTGTGTAGGTATGTGTATTTGCGTGTGTGGACGTATGTATATACATGTGTATGGGGGTGGGTTGGGCCATTTCTTTCGTCTGTTTCCTTGCGCTACCTCGCAAACGCGGGAGACAGCGACAAAGCAAAAAAAAAAAAAAAAAAAAAAAAAAATATATATATATATATATATATATATATATATATATATATATATATATATATATATATATATATATATACATGTATATATATATATATATATATATATATATATATATATATATATATATATATATATATATATATATATATATACATGTATATATATATATATATATATATATATATATATATATATATATATATATATGTATATATATATATATATATATATATATATATATATATATATATATATATATATATATATATTTTCTTTTCTTTCAAACTATTCGCCATTTCCCGCGTTAGCGAGGTAGCGTTAAGAACAGAGGACTGGGCCTTTGAGGGAATATCCTCATCTGGCCCCCTTCTCTGTTCCTTCTTTTGGAAAAGGGGAAGTAAATATTTATAGTTGTGTTACTGGAGTGGTAGTTTTCATAGATGGTGCTCTGACAAGAAAATAGTGAAACTGGGAAAGAATGTATCTTAGACATTGAAGCTTATTCTTTCATTGAAATGTGAACAAATAGAACATTTTTCAAAGTGATAGACATGGAAAGCAAAAAGGTGTTTTTCATGAATGTACTGGAAAACTTGATGTCCAGATAAACTTTTGGTCTGTCAAGACTTTATCATGGCGGATGACCAACTACCTACCCTCATGTATCCAAGATATGGTTGTACTTTGTGTAGTGAAGACAATTCAGAAACATCATAAGCCAATATTCCAGTTTCATGATAAGAAAAGAAGTGGACCAGGCAGTATGATACAGTGGTTAAATTGATGAAAACTACTATTAACGTTTGTGTAAATAAATTATACAATTTCCTTTTCCATAGCCAGAGGTTGAACAATTATGTGACATTCATTTTTCATTTCATTTCCAGATAGAAGTTTCAGTTTTCTAAATTATTTCTTACATTTTTCATATATATATATATATATATATATATATATATATATATATATATATATTATCCCTGGGTAGAGGGGAGAAAGAATACTTCCCACGCATTCCTCGCGTGTCGTAGAAGGCGACTAAATGGGACGGGAGCGGGGGGGCCAGAAACCCTCCCCTCCTTGTATTTTAACTTTCTAAAAGGGGAAACAGAAGAAGGAGTCACGCGGGGAGTGCTCATCCTCCTCGAAGACTCAGATTGTGGTGTCTAAATGTGTGTGGATGTAACTAAGATGAGAAAAAAGGAGAGATAGGTAGTATGTTTGAAGAATGGAACCTGGATGTTTTGGCTCTGGGTGAAACGAAGCTAAAGGGTAAAGGGGAAGAGTGGTTTGGGAATGTCTTGGGAGTAAAGTCAGGGGTTAGTGAGAGGACAAGAGCAAGGGAAAGAGTAGCACTACTCCTGAATCAGGATATGTGGGAGTATGTAATAGAGTGTAAGAAAGTAAATTCTAGATTGATATGGGTAAAATTGAAAGTTGATGGAGAGAGTTGGGTGATAATTGGTGCATATGCACCTGGGCATGAGAAGAAAGATCATGAGAGGCAAGTGTTTTGGGAGCAGCTGAAAGAGTGTGTTAGTAGTTTTGATGCACAAGACCGGGTTATAGTGATGGGTGATTTGAATGCAAAGGTGAGTAATGTGGCAGTTGAGGGAATAATTGGTATACATGGAGTGTTCAGTGTTGTAAATGGAAATGGTGAAAAGCTTGTAGATTTATGTGCTGAAAAAGGACTGGTGATTGGGAATACCAGGTTTAAAAAGCGAGATATACATAAGTATACGTATGTAAGTAGGAGAGATGGCCAGAGAACGTTATTGGATTACGTGTTAATTGATAGACGCACGAAAGAGAGACTTTTGGATGTTAATGTGTTGAGAGGTGCAACTAGAGGGATGTCTGATCATTATCTTGTGGAGGCGAAGGTGAAGATTTGTGGGGGTTTTCAGAAAAGAAGATAGAATGTTGGGGTGAAGAGAGTGGTGAGAGTAAGTGAGCTTGGGAAGGAGACTTGTGTGAGGAAGTACCAGGAGAGAATGAGTACAGAATGGAAAAAGGTGAGAACAAAGGAGCTAAGGGGATTGGGGGAGGAATGGGATGTATTTAGGGAAACAGTAATGGCTTGCGCAAAAGATGCTTGTGGCATGAGAAGCGTGGGAGGTGAGTTGATTAGAAAAGGTAGTGAATGGTGGGATGAAGAAGTAAGATTATTAGTGAAAGAGAAGAGAAAGGCATTTGAACAATTTTTGCAGGGAAAAAATGCAAATGAGTGGGAGAGGTATAAAAGAAAGAGGCAGGAGGTCAAGAGAAAGGTGCAAGAGGTGAAAAAGAGGGCAAATGAGAGTTGGGGTGAGAGAGTATCATTAAATTTCAGGGAGAATAAAAAGATGCTCTGGAAGGAGGTAAATAAGGTGCGTAAGACAAGGGAGCAAATGGGAACTTCAGTGAAGGTGGCTAATGGGGAGGTGAAAACAAGTAGTGGTGATGTGAGAAGGAGTTGGAGTGAGTATTTTGAAGGTTTGTTGAATGTGTTTGATGATAGAGCGGCAGATATAGGGTGTTTTGGTCGAGTGGTGTGCAAAGTGAGAGGGTTAGGGAAAATGATTTGGTAAATAGAGAAGAGGTAGTAAAAGCTTTACGGAAGATTAAAGCCGGCAAAGCAGCAGGTTTGGATGGTATTGCAGTGGAATTGATTAAAAAAGGGGGTGACTGTATTGTTGACTAGTTGGTAAGGTTATTTCATGTATGTATGATTCATGGTGAGGTGCATGAGGATTGGCGGAATGCTTGCATAGTGCCATTGTACAAAGGCAAAGGGGATAAAAGTGCGTCCTCAAATTACAGAGGTAAAAGTTTGTTGAGTATTCCTGGTAAATTATATGGGAGGGTATTGATTGAGAGGGTGAAGGCATGTACAGAGCATCAGATTGGGGAAGAGCAGTGTGGTTTCAGAAATGGTAGAGGATGTGTGGATCAGGTGTTTGCTTTGAAGAATGCATATGAGAAATACTTAGAAAAGCAAATGGATTTGTATGTAGCATCTATGGATCTGGAGAAGGCATATGATAGAGTTGATAGAGATGCTCTGTGGAAGGTTTTAAGAATATATGGTGTGGGAGGCAAGTTGTTAGAAGCAGTGAAAAGTTTTTATCGAGGATGTAAGGCATGTGTACGTGTAGGAAGAGAGGAAAGTGATTGGTTCTCAGTGAATGTAGGATTGCGGCAGGGGTGTGTGATGTCTCCATGGTTGTTTAATTTGTTTATGGATGGGGTGGTTAGGGAGGTGAATGCAAGAGTTTTGGAAAGAGGGGCAAGTATGAAGTCTGTTGTGGATGAGAGATCTGGGAAGTGAGTCAGTTGTTGTTCGCTGATGATACAGCGCTGGTGGCTGATTCATGTGAGAAACTGCAGAAGCTGGTGACTGAGTTTGGTAAAGTGTGTGAAAGAAGAAAGTTAAGAGTAAATGTGAAAAAGAGCAAGGTTATTAGGTACAGTAGGGTTGAGGGTCAAGTCAGTTGTGAGGTAAGTTTGAATGGAGAAAAACTGGGGAAAATAAAGTGTTTTAGATATCTGGGAGTGGATCTGGCAGCGGATGGAACCATGGAAGCGGAAGTGGATCATAAGGTGGGGGAGGGGGCGAAAATCCTGGGAGCCTTGAAGAATGTGTGGAAGTCGAGAACATTATCTCGGAAAGCAAAAATGGCTATGTTTGAAGGAATATTGGTTCCAACAATGTTGTATGGTTGGGAGGCGTGGGCTATGGATAGAGTTGTGCGCATGAGGGTGGATGTGCTGGAAATGAGATGTTTGAGGCCAATATGTGGTGTGAGGTGGTTTGATCGAGTAAGTAATGTAAGGGAAGAGAGATGTGTGGAAATAGAAAGAGCGTGGTTGAGAGAGCAGAAGAGGGTGTTTTGAAATGGTTTGGTCACATGGACAGAATGAGTGAGGAATGATTGACCAAGAGGATATATGTGTCGGAGGTGGAGGGAACGAAGAGAAGTGGGAGACCAAATTGGAGGTGGAAAGATGGAGTGAAAAAGATTTTGAGTGATCGGGGCCTGAACATGCAGGAGGGTGAAAGGCGGGCAAGGAATAGAGTGAATTGGATCGATGTGGTATACCGGGGTCGACGTTCTGTCAATGGATTGAATCAGCGCATGTGAAGCGTCTGGGGTAAACCATGGAAAGTTCTGTCGGGCCTGGATGTGGAAAGGGAGCTGTGGTTTCGGGCATTATTGCATGACAGCTGGAGACTGAGTGTGAACGAATGGGGCCTTTGTTTTCTTTTCCTAGCGCTGCCTCGCGCACATGAGGGGGGAGGGGGGATGTTATTCCGTGCGTGGCGGGGTGGCGATGGGGGTGAGTAGGGGCAGACAGTGTGAATTGTGTGCATGTGTGTATACGTGTGTGTCTGTGTGTGTATATATGTGTGTACGTTGGGATGTGTGGGTGTGTATGTTTGCGTGTGTGGACGTGTGTGTGTGTGCATGTGTGTGGGGGTGGGTTGGGCCATTTCTTTCGTCTGTTTCCTTGCGCTACCTCGCAGGAGCGGGAGACAGCGACAAAGCAAAATAAAAAAGATAATCTATATATATATATATATATATATATATATATATATATATATATATATATATATATATATATACATTTTTTATTATTATTATATTTTGTCGCTGTCTCCCGCGTTAGCGAGGTAGCTTAAGGAAACAGACGAAAGAATGGCCCAACCTACCCACATACACGTGTATATACATACACGTCCACACACGCATATATACATACCTATACATTTCAAAGTATGCATATACATACATAAACAGACATATACATATATACACATGTACATGATTCATACTTAGTGCCTTTATTCATTCCCATCGCCACCCCGCCACACATGAAATAAAAAACCCCTTCCCGCACGCGCGCGAAGTAACGCTAAGAAAAGGTGAAGGCCACATTCGTTCACACTCAGTCTCTAAGCGTCATGTATAATGCACCGAAGCCATAGCTCCCTTTCCACATCCAAAGCCCACAAAACTTTCCATGGTTTACCACAGACGCTTCACATGCCCTGGTTCAATCCATTGACAGAACGTCGACCCCGGAATACCACATCGTTCCAATTCACTCTATTCCTTGCACGCCTTTCACCCTCCTGCATGTGCAGGCCCCGATCGCTGAAAATCTTTCTCACTCCATCCTTCCACCTCCAATTTGGTCTCCCACTTCTCCTCGTTCCCTCCACCTGTGACAAATATACCCTCAGTCTTCCTCACTCATTCCTTCCATGTAACCAAACCATTTCAATACATCCTCTTCTGCCCTCTCAACCACACTCTTTTTATTACCACACATCTCTCTTACCCTTTCATTACTTACTCGATCAAACCACCTCACACCACATATTGTCCTTAAACATCTCATTCCCCACATTCACTCTCCTCCGCACAACCCTATCTATAGAACACGCCTCGCATCCATATAACATAGTTGGAACCACTATTCCTTCAAAAATACCCATTTTTACTTTCCGAGATAATGTTCTCGCCTTCACACATTCTTCAACGCTCCCAGAACCTTCGCTCCCTCCCCCACCCTGTGACTCGCGTCCGCTTCCATGGTTCCATCCGGTGCCAAATCCACTCCCAGATATCTAAAACACTTCACTTCCTCCAGTTTTTCTCCATTCAAACTTACCTCCCAATTGACTTGTCCCTCAACCCTATTGTACCTTACATCCTTACTCTTATTCACATTTACTCTCAGCTTTCTTCTTTCACACACTTTACCAAACTCAGTCACCAGCTTCTGCAGTTTCTCACCCGAATCATCCACCAGCGCTGTAAACAGCGAATAACAACTAACTTGCTTCCCAAGCCCTCTCATCCACAACCGACTGCATACTTGCCCCTCTCTCCTTTTAAAACCCTTGAATTCACCGCCCTAATAACCTCATCCATAAACAAATTAAGCAACCATGGAGACATCACACACCCCTGCCGCAAACCAACATTCACTGGGAACTAATCACGTTCCTCTCTTCCTACTAGTACATCCTTGATAAAAACTTTTCGCTGCTATTAACACCTTGGTTTCCACACCATATACTCTTAATACCTACCACAGAGCATCTCTATCAACTCTGTCATACGCCTTCTCCAGATCCATAAATGCTACATACAAAGTCATTTGTTTTTCTAAGAATTTCTCGCATACATTCTTCAAAGGAAACACTTGATCCTCACATCACCTACCAATTCTGAAACCACACTGCTCTTCTCCAGTCTGATGCTCTGTACATGCCTTCACCCTTCAATCAATATATTCCCATATAATTTCCTTGGAATACCCAACAAACATATACCTCTGTAATCTGAATACTCACCTTTATCCCCTTTGCCTTTGTACAATGGCACTACGCATGCATTCCGCCAATCCTCAGGTACTTCAACATGAGCCATATATACACTGAATATCCTCACTAACCAGCCAACAACACAGTCTCACCCTTTTTAAATAAATGCCACTGTAATGCCATCAAAATCCGCCGCCTTGCCGGCTTTCATCATCCGCAAAGCTTTCAATACCTCTTCTCTGTTTACCAAATCATTCTCCCTGACCCACTCACTTCGCGTACCATCTCAACCAAATGCCCAATATCTGCCACCCTATCATCTAACACATTCAACAAACCTTCAAAATACTTACTCCATCTCCTTCTCACATCACCACTCCTTGTTATTACCTCTTCATTAGCCCCTTTCACCGATGTTCCCATTTGTTGTCTTGTTTTACGCAATTAATTTACCTCCTTCCAAAGCATCTTTTTATTCTCCCTTAAATTCAATGATACTCTCTCACCCCAACTCTTATTTGCCCTCTTTTTCACCTCTTGCACATTTCTCTTGACCTCCTGCCTCTTTCTTTTTATACATCTCCAAGTCATTTGCACTATTTCCTTGCAAAACTCTTTCAAATGACTCTCTCTTCTCTTTCACTAATAATCTTACTTCTTCATTTGACCACTCAGTCAAATCTGCCCACCTCTCACGCTTCTCATGCCACATACATCTATTGCGCAAGCCATCACTGCTTCCCTAACTACATCCCATTCGTTCCCCACTCTCCTTTCGTCATTTGCTCTCACCTTTTTCCATTCTGCGCTCAGTCTCTCCTGGTACTTCCTCTCACAAGTCTTCTTCCTAAGCTCACTTACTCTCACCACTCTCTTCACCCCAACATTCTCTCCTCTGTTCTGAAAACCTCTACAAACCTTCGCCTCCATAATATAATGATCAGACATCCCTCCAGTTGCACCTCTCAGCACATCAACAGCCAAAAGTCTCTCTTTCACACGCATATCAATTAACACATAATCCAATAACGCTCTCTGGCCATCTCTCCTACTTATATACATATAGTCATGTATGTCTCTCTTTTCAAACCATGTATTCCCAATCACCAGTCCTTTGTCAGCACACACACACACACACACACACACACATATATATATACATATATATATATATATATATATATATATATATATATATATATATATATATATATATATATTCCTATGAGTCCAAGGAGAAAATGAAGCAAGATAAGTTCGCATACGCACTTTCGTGTAATAATCACGTCATCAGGAGAGACACAAGAGAGAAATATAAGAATCAGTTGACATACAAGAAGAGACGTAACTAGGACGTCATTTGGTAAACATGTGATTGTCCAAGACAGACAACAAGCATATCATAAACTTATTATATGGACAAGAAGGTGTATTGTTTACAAGTTTATCAACAGTAGAGTTATCCAATTTATACAGACCATCACTGATATTAAGATTATAATTCTTTGTGTATCTAATAATAGAAGATTCAATGATTTTTCTCGTGGTACTGGAGTTAGAGTTAATAACTGAGGTGGCATTATTCCAGTCAATACAATGATCATAGTTTTAACGTGACTAAACAAGGCATTTGGTTCTTGTCCCGTTCTTATACTACATTTATGTTGCTTAAGTCTAACAGAAAGATCCTTACCAGTCTGTCCAACATAACTCATCACAGTTTCTACATAGCACTTTATAGATGCACCTAGGAGAATTTTCTGGTGAGTTCCTGATTAACATATTGCTTATAGTATCATTGTTGCTGAAGGCAATATCTACATTAAAGGATTTAAGCAACAAAGGAAATAAAGTAATATTATCATCAAAAGGGAGAACTAAAAGATTCTTGGTGTCAATGGGAGGTTTGGGCTCAACTCTATAAAATGATTTCTTTGCTAACTCAAGGGATTTATCAATGAAAGATCTAGGGGTACATTAACTTAGATCCAATAGAATATATCTTCTCAAATTCATCATCAACGTACTCTGGACTGCAAATACGTAATGCCCTAAGGAACATAGATTGAAATGATGATAATTCAACTCTCTCATGTTGATATGAGTAATATTGGATATATGAGCATGCATTGGTAGGTTTTCTGTATCTGCTAAACTTAAACTTGCTCCCTTGCTTATGGATCATGCAATCTAAAAATGGTAACATACCATTATTTTCATTTTCTCCAGTATATTTGATGGAAGGTACTAAATTGTTAAGTAAGGGGAGAAATGTTTGTGACGATATCAATGTTGATTTTTACTTCAAACTTGTTAGCTTTGATGTTTCCTCACTTTTTACAAAAGTTCCAGTTGATGACATATTAGAATATTTATTTGATGTTTTGGATGATATTCATTTACCTGTTTCAAAGTCTGTTTTCGATGAACTGATGAAATTGTGTATAAAAGACTGTATTTCAGTTCAATGGAGATTATTATGCTCAAAAATTTGGTATGGCAATGGGTAACCCTCTTTCACCTGTACCAAGTAATCTTTATATGGAATTTTTTCAAACAAAATTACTAAAGGATATCTTACCTTCTAATGCAATTTAGTTTAGGTATGTAGATGATGTTCTTTGCGTCTGGTTAAAAATGAAAATTTACAAATATTTCTCCCCTTAACAATTTAGTACCTTCCATCAAATTTACTATAGAAAATGAAAATAATAGTGTGTTACCATTTTTAGATTGCATGATCCATAGGCAAGGAAACAAGTTTAAATCTAGCATATACAGAAAACCTACCAATGTATGCTCAGACATCCATTATTACTCATCTTAACATGACAGAGTTAGATTATCATCATTTCAATCTATGTTCCTTAGGGCATTACGTAATTGCAGTCCAGAGTATATTGATGATGAGTTTTAGAAGATATATTCTACTGGGTCTAAGTTAAAGTACCCTAGATATTTCATTGATAAATCCCTTAAGTTAGCAAAGAAATCATTTTATAGAGTTGAGCCCAAACCTCCCATTGACACCAAGAATCTTTTAGTCCTCCCTTTTAATAATAATTCTACTTTATTTCCCATGTAGCTTAAATCTTTTAATGTATATGTTGCCTTCAGCAACAATAATATTATAAAGAATATCTTAATCAGGAACTCACCAGAAAATTCTCCTGGGTGCATCCATAAAGAGAGAGAGAGAGAGAGAGAGAGAGAGAGAGAGAGAGAGAGAGAGAGAGAGAGAGAGAGAGAGAGAGAGAGATTTGAATATATCATTCATTCATATCTTATCATACTTTGTCTCTGTCTCCCGCGTTAGCGAGGTAGCGCAAGGAATCAGACGAAAGAATGGCCAACACACCTAAATTCACATGTATATACATAACGCCCAAACACGCACATATACATACCTATACATCTCAACGTATACCTACATATACATACGCAGACATATACATATATACACATGTACATTTTCATACAAGCTGACTTCATCCATTCACGCTGCCACCCCGCCACACTTGAAAAAGCACCCCCCTCCTCCCGCGCGCACCCGAGGTAGAGCTAGGAAAAGACAACAAAGGCCACTTTCTCTCATACTCAGTCTCTAGCTGTCATGTGTAATGCATGGAAACCACAGCTCCATTTCCGTATCCAGGCCCCATAAAACTTTCCATGGTTTACCCTAGACGTTCACATGCCCTGGTTCAATCCATTGACAGCACGTCGGCCCCGGTATACCACATCGTTCCAATTCACTCTATTCCTTGCACGCCTTTCATCATCCTATATGATCAGGCCCCGATCGCTCAAAATCCTTTTCACTCCATCTTTCCACCTCCAATTTGGTCTCCCACGTCTCCTCGTTTCCTCCATCTCCGACTCATATATATATATATATATATATATATATATATATATATATATATATATATCCTCTTTGTCAATCTTTCCTCACTCATTCTCTCCATGTGACCAAACCATTTCAATACACCCTCTTCTGCTCTCTCAGCCACACTCTTTTTTATCAACACACATCTCTTCTACTATTTTATTACTTGTTCAAACCAACTCACATCACATAATGTCCTCGAACATCTCATTTCCAACACATCCAGCCTCCTTCGCACAACTCTTTCTATAGCCCCTGCCTCGCAACCATATAACATGCTTGGAAACACTATTCGTTCAAAGACACCAATTTTTGCTCTCCGAGATAACGTTCTCGCCTTCCACACATTGTTCAATGCTCCCAGAACCTTCGCCCCCTCCCCTACCCTGTGACTCACTTCCGCTTCCATGGTTCCATCCGCTGCCAAATCCACTCATATCTGAAACACTTCACTTCCTCCATTTTTTCTCCGTTCAAACATACCTCCCAATTCACTTATCCCTCAACTCTACTGAACCTAATTCCCTTGCTCTTATTCACATTTACTCTCTACTTTCTTCTTTCACACACTTTACCAAGCTCAGTCACTAGCTTCTGAAGTTTCTTAGCCGAATTAGCCACCAGCGCTGTATCATCAGCGAACAACAACTGACTCACCTCCCAAGCCTTCATATCCACAACAGACTGCATACTTGCGCCTCTCTCCAAAACTCTTGCATTCACCTCCCAAACAACCGCATCCACAAACAAATTTAAACAACGATGGATACATCACGCACCCCTGCCGCAAACCGTCGTTTACTGGGAACCAATCAATCAATATATATATATATATATATATATATATATATATATATATATATATATATATATATATATATATATATATATATATGTAGAAAGAATACTTCCCACGCATTCCTCACGTCTCGTAAAAGGCGACTAAAGGGGACGGGAGCGGGGGGCCAGAAACCCTCCCCTCCTTGTATTTTGATTTTATAAAAGGGGAAACAGAAGAAGGTGTCACTCGGGGAGTGCTTATGCTCCTCGAAGGCTCAGACTGGGGTGTCTAAATGTGTGTGGATGTAACCAAGATGAGAAAAAAGGAGAGATAGGTAGTATGTTTAAGGAAAGGAACCTGGATGTTTTGGCTCTGAGTGAAACGAAGCTAAAGGGTAAAGGGGAAGAGTGGTTTGGGAATGTCTAGGGAGTAAAGTCAGGGGTTAGTGAGAGGACAAGAGCAAGGGAAGGAGTAGCACTACTCCTGAAACAGGAGTTGTGGGAGTATGTGATAGAGTGTACGAAAGTAAATTCTAGATTGATATGGGTAAAACTGAAAGTTGATGGAGAGAGATGGGAGATTATTGGTGCATATGCACCTGGGCATGAAAAGAAAGATCATGAGAGGCAAATGTTTTAGAAGCAACAGAATAAGTGCACAAGATCGGGTTATAGTGATGGGCGATTTGAATGCAAAGGTGAGTAATGTGGCAGTTGAGGGAATAATTGGTATACATGGGGTGTTCAGTGTTGTAAATGGAAATGGTGAAGAGCTTGTAGATTTTTGTGCTGAAAAAGGACTGGTGATTGGGAATACCTGGTTTAAAAAGCGAGAAATACATAAGTATACGTATGTACGTAGGAGAGATGGCCAGAGAGCGTTATTGGATTACGTGTTAATTGATAGGCGCGAGAAAAAGAGCCTTTTGGATGTTAATGTGCTGAGAGGTGCAACTGGAGGGATGTCCGATCATTACCTTGTGGAGGCGAAGGTGAAGATTTGTAGAGGTTTTCAGAAAAGAAGAGAGAACGTTGGGGTGAAGAGAGTGGTGAGAGTAAGTGAGCTTGGGAAGGAGACTTGTGAGAGGAAGTACCAGGAGAGACTGAGTTCAGAATGGAAGAAGGTGAGAACAAAGGAGGTAAGGGGAATGGGAGAGGAATGGGATGTATTTAGGGAAACAGTGATGGCTTGCGCAAAAGATGCTTGTGGCATGAGAAGCGTGGGAGGTGGGTTGATTAGAAAGGGTAGTGAGTGGTGGGATGAAGAAGTAAGATTATTAGTGAAAGAGAAGAGAGAGGCATTTGGACGATTTTTGCAGGAAAATAATGCAAATGAGTGGGAGATGTATAAAAGAAAGAGGCAGGAGGTCAAGAGAAAGGTGCAAGAGGTGAAAAAGAGGGCAAATGAGAGTTGAGGTGAGAGTATCATTAAATTTTAGGGAGAATAAAAAGATGTTTTGGAAAGAGGTAAATAAAGTGCATAAGACAAGGGAACAAATGGGAACTTCAGTGAAGGGGGCTAATGGGGAGGTGATAACAAGTAGTGGTGATGTGAGAAGGAGATGGAGTGAGTATTTTGAAGGTTTGTTGAATGAGTTTGATGATAGAGTGGCAGATATAGGGCGTTTTGGTCGAGTGGTGTGCAAAGTGAGAGGGTTAGGGAAAATGATTTGGTAAACAGAGAAGAGGTAGTAAAAACTTTGCAGAAGATGAAAGCCGGCAAGGCAGCAGGTTTGGATGGTATTGCAGTGGAATTTATAAAAAAAAGGGGTGACTGTATTGTTGACTGGTAGGTAAGGTTGTTCAATATATGTATGATTCATGGTGAAGTGCCTGAGGATTGGCGGAGTGCTTGCATATCGCCATTGTACAAAGGCAAAGGGGATAAGAATGAGTGCTCGAATTAGAGAGGGATAAGTTTGTTGAGTTTTCCTGGTAAATTATATGGGAGGGTATTGATTGAGAGGGTGAAGGCGTGTACAGAGCATCAGATTGGGGAAGAGCAGTGTGGTTTCAGAAGTGGTAGAGGTTGTGTGGATCAGGTGTTTGCTTTGAAGAATGTATGTGAGAAATACTTAGAAAAGCAAATGGATTTGTATGTAGCATCTAAGGATCTGGAGAAGGCATATGATAGAGTTGACAGAGATGCTCTGTGGAAGGTATTAAGAATATATGGTGTGGGAGGCAAGTTGTTGGAAGCAGTGAAAAGTTTTTATCGAGGATGTAAGGAATGTGTACGTGTAAGAAGAGAGGAAAGTGATTGGTTCTCAGTGAATGTAGGTTTGCGGCAGGGGTGTGTGATGTCTCCATGGTTGTTCAATTTGTTTATGGATGGGGTTCTTAGGGAGGTAAATGCAAGAGTTTTGGAAAGAGGGGCAAGTATGCTGTCTGTTGTGGATGAGAGAGCTTGGGAAGTGAGTCAGTTGTTGTTCGCTGATGATACAGCGCTGGTGGCTGATTCATGTGAGAAACTGCAGAAGCTGGTGACTGAGTTTGGTAAAGTGTGTGAAAGAAGAAAGTTAAGAGTAAATGTGAATAAGAGCAAGGTTATTAGGTACAGTAGGGTTGAGGGTCAAGTTAATTGTGAGGTAAGTTTGAATGGAGAAAAACTGGTGGAAGTAAAGTGTTTCAGATATCTGGGAGTGGATCTGGCCGAGGATGGAACCATGGAAGCGGAAGTGAATCATAGGATGGGGGAGGGGGCGAAAATTCTGGGAGCCTCGAAGAATGTTTGGAAGTCGAGAACGTTATCTCGGAAAGCAAAAATGAGTATGTTTGAAGGAATAGTGGTTCTAACAATGTTGTATGGTTGCGAGGCGTGGGCTATGGATAGGGTTGTGCGCAGGAGGGTGGATGTGCTGGAAATGAGATGTTTGAGGACAATGTGTGGTGTGAGGTGGTTTGATCGAGTAAGTAACGTAAGGGTAAGAGAGATGTGTGGAAATAAAAAGAGCGTGGTTGAGAGAGCAGAAGAGGGTGTTTTGAAATGGTTTGGGCACATGGAGAGAATGAGTGAGGAAAGATTGACCAAGAGGATATATGTGTCGGAGGTGGAGGGAACGAGGAGAAGTGGGAGACCAAATTGGAGGTGGAAAGTTGGAGTGAAAAAGATTTTGTGTGATCGGGGCCTGAACATGCAGGAGGGTGAAAGGAGGGCAAGGAATAGAGTGAATTGGATCGATGTGGTATACCGGGGTTGACGTGCGGTCAGTGGATTGAATCAGGGCATGTGAAGCGTCTGGGGTAAACCATGGAAAGCTGAGTAGGCATGCATATTTCCGTGTGTGGACGTGTATGTATATACATGTGTATGGGGGTGGGTTGGGCCATTATTTTCGTCTGTTTCCTTGCGCTACCTCGCAAAAGCAAGAGACAGCGACAAAGCAAAGAAAAAAAAAAGAATATATATATATATATATATATATATATATATATATATATATATATATATATATATATATATATATATATATTTGACGCCCGATCCCACTTGGAACTGTCATCATGGGGGTGGTCACGTCAAAATTACTCCACTTATCCCTCTCCTTACATGCTCCTCTCGCATACACCATTCCACACATTCTGCCACCATTTCTCTCCCAACGTCACTCCACTCTCCCTCCCCATAACACAGGCGGTCTCCCTATTACACTGACCCCTTTAATCGTACTATCTTGTCCTCTGTGACTCATTCCATGTCTAAGTTTCGGCTGCATAGGGCAGGGTTGAAAGGACTTTTCTTCACCTTAATCCTTTTTTCACCTCCATACTTACACCTCTACCCTTCACTATTCTTGTAAGGGACCCAATGACTTTTATCCTGTACTGCTCTATCCCTTAGGTCTTTCATATATATATATATATATATATATATATATATATATATATATATATATATATATATATATATATATATATATATATATATGTATATTTTTTTTTTTCCAAAAGAAGGAACAGAGAAGGGGGCCAGGTGAGGATATTCCCTCAAAGGCCCAGTCCTCTGTTCTTAACGCTACCTCGCTATCGCGGGAAATGGCGAATAGTATGAAAATATATATACATATATATATATATATATATATATATATATATATATATATATATATATATATATAAATATATATGGAGAAGGACTGGAGGAAGTGGGGTGTTTTGGATGTCTGGGAGTGGATCTGGCAGCGGGTGGAACCGTGGAAGCGGGGGTGGATCGTGGGGTGGGGGGGGGCGAGGGTTCTGGGAGCCTTGAGGAATGTGTGGAGGTCGAGAGCATTGTCTCGGAGGGCGGGAGTGGGTGTGTTTGGGGGAATGGTGGTTCCAACGGTGTTGTATGGTTGCGAGGTGTGGACTGTGGATGGAGTTGTGCGCGGGAGGATGGATGTGCTGGAAGTGAGATGTTTGGGGGCGGTGTGTGGTGTGAGGTGGTTTGGTCGAGTAGGTGGCGTGGGGGTGGGGGAGATGTGTGGAAATAGGGGGAGCGTGGTTGAGAGAGCAGAGGGGGGTGTTTTGGGGTGGTTTGGTCACATGGAGGGAATGAGTGGGGAAGGATTGACCAGGAGGATGTGTGTGTCGGAGGTGGAGGGAACGAGGAGGGGAGGGAGACCGGATTGGGGGTGGAAGGATGGAGTGAAGGGGATTTTGTGTGATCGGGGCCTGGACATGCGGGGGGCGTGAGGGGAGGGCGGGGAATAGAGTGGGTTGGAGCTGTGTGGTGTACCGGGGTTGACGTGCTGTCGGTGGATTGAATCAGGGCATGTGTGTGGGGGTGGGTTGGGCCATTTCTTTCGTCTGTTTCCTTGCGCTGCCTCGCGGGCGCGGGAGACAGCGACAAAGCAAAAAAAAAAAAAAAAAAAAAAAGATATATATATATATATATATATATATATATATATATATATATATATATATATATATATATATATATATATATATATATTTATCTATTTATTTGCTCTGTCGCTGTCTCCCGCGTTAGCGAGGTAGCGCAAGGAAACAGACGAAAGAATGGCCCAACCCGCCCACACACACATGTATATACATACACGTCCACACACGCAAATATACATACCTATACATCTCAGTGTACACATATATATACACACACAGACATATACATATATATACATGTACATAATTCACAGTCTGCCTTTATTTGTTCCCATCGCCACCTCGCCACACATGGAATAACAACCCCCTCATGTGTGCGAGGTAGCGCTAGGAAAAGACACCAAAGGCCCCATTCGTTCACACTTAGTCTCTAGCCAAAACTTGACCTTCTCCCCCTATGCCTCACTGTTGATTTACTTTCCCTCTTCTACAGATATTACTTTAATTTCTAGCTCCCGAGAGCTGGCTGCCTCTGCGCCCTCACCACTGGCTAGACCAAGCTGCTGCGGTACATGATTACTGTGTGGCCGTTGGCAACTCTGTGCTGGACTGTTTTGATAACCGATTCATTTCTGCATCTTGAAGCTTTGGAATTCTTTGTCTTCTCATGTCTTTCCCAATAACTATGATTTGGCCTATTTCAAAAGGCAGATTATCACTTCCTTCATAATTCCTAAATACTTTCCCTTTTCTGTTCGTTATCCTTTAATAATTCTCTCTATATTTCAGTGAAGGACCGGCCTTGATATGGACTTCTATCCATGACTGGAGCCTCCAACTTAAAAAAAAGAAATACATGTGGAGGAGAGGTGGTCAGTGGGCATCATTGGATTACATATTAGCTTATAGGCGCATAAACGAAAGGCTTTGGACGTAAATTTGCTAAGAAGGGCAGCAGGTGGGATGACAATACTACCTTGTGGAGGAAAGGGTGAAAATTTGTAGAAGTTATAGGGAAAGGAGGACACAATATCGGTGAGAAAAAAGTGATGAGTGTAAGCGAGCTTGGAGAGGAGACTTGTGTGAAGAAATACCACGAGAAATTGACTGTAGAGTGTCAAAGGGTCAGAGAATATAAAGTGAGGGGAGTGGGTGAGGAATGGGAGGTATTTAGGGAAGCAAAGCTGGCACGTACGAGAGATGCATGAGGCGTGCGAAGAGTGGTAGGTGGGAAGATTAGAAAGGGTAGTTAATAGTGGGATAAAGAAGTAAAGTTGCTAGTGACTGAGAAAAGGTAGGTGTTTGGGTGGTACTAACAGGGAAGGAGTGCAAATGATTGGGGGATGTATAAGAGAAAGTGGTAGGAACTCACAAGAGGAAAGTGTATTGGTTGAATAAGAGGGCAAATGAGAGTTTAGGTGAGTGAGTATCAGTAACTTTTAGGGAGAATAATGATAATAATAAGATATTCTGGAAGGATTTCAATTATGTGCAAAAAACAAGGGAACAAATAGGAACATCGGTGAATAGGGCAAAGGGGGAAGGGGTAACAGGAAATGATAAAGTGAGGAAGAAATATGGTAAGAACTCTGAAGGACTGTTGAATATGTTTGATGATAGGGTGGCAGATGCAGGGTGTTTGGATCGGAATGGTGTGTGAAGTGGGCGAGTCATGTTAATTGATTTGGTGAAGAGAGAAGAGGTGATGAAAGCCTTACGTAGAATGAAATGTGGCAAGGCGGCTGGAGTGGATGGTGTTAGTGCTGAATTTATTAAGAAAGAGGGTGACTGTGTTCTTAGTTGGTTAGTTCGGATTTTCATTTTCTGTATGGATCATAGTGAAGTCCCCGAGGATTGGTGGAATGTATGTATAATGCCGTCCTATCAAGGCAAGTGGGTATACGTCTGTTGAGTGTACCTGGTAGACTGCATGGGTGGGCAGTACAGAGTATCAGATTGCGTAGGAGCAGTGTGGTTTCAGATGTGGTAGAGGATATGCGGATCTGGTGCTTGCTTTGTAGTATGTGTGATAAATAGTTGGAAAAACAAATGGATCTGTATGTGGCACTTATGGATCTGGAGGAAACATGTGATTGGGATGATGAAGATGCCTTGTGGAAGGTGTTAAGATTACATCTAAGACAGTCCCACAACTACTCGCTCCATCTCTCTTTCATCTCATATTTGCTTGTCACATACCCAAATGTTCCCCTCACTTTTGCTTTCTTTTGTTTCCTTGTTCTCCTAACACTATAAACTTGCTCTGAAAAGATTTCTATATTCTTCTTGAGGTTCATCTATATTTTCTCATCAATCTAATCTGCTTTTCTTTTCTTACTGTACCGTCCTTTAGATCTCAAGCCATTTTCCCATGGACACCTTCCAATTACTTGCACTCATTTCCTGTAGGTACCTCCCATTCACTTCTGTTTCCCTTTCTCAAGGAATTCAAATCCCTCACCTCACCTTTTGCCAGACTTTTTCATACGTCCATGTTCAGTCTTTAGCATACCACACACTTCCCACACACATGTAAGCAAAGCTTCCCTAAATACGTTCCAATCATCACCCACTCCCCACGTTTCATTAGCTCTCACCCAATATTACTTTTCGTTCAATCTCGCACGATATCCCTGTAAACGGGAATCTTTTGCGAGTTTATTTGTAAAATAACCACTTATTTCCTTGGGTACCTGCAGGAAGGGGCAGAAGTGGGTATTTGCCCCAACCCCCACTATACATATCACAAAAAAATTGCACGTATGGCATATATATGGTCATGGTTGCTCGATTGGAATTGACACTAAATATCTTTAGTAGCCTTCAATAAAACTGTAAGTCTTTGTTTAAGCACATATAACAATTACTTTTTGAGTCTGTTGCCTACACTGATCCTTTACATAGATGCTTTGTGCTTCCTTGAAAATGTTTCTGTGGGTGCCCTTGGTTCCTCCCCGTTCATGCCATTTTCTCTTTTCCTAAAGCTACAGCGAACTTTCACGCTCGTCTACACCAAAACAGTGGTCAGCACGTTCACATCCAACACCCTCTTCTCTTGCACACCTGTCGGTAAGAGCATAGTCTATGAGAACCCGTTGACATCCAGCCCTAGTCATCCACGTATAATCATGTAAACAACTTATTTTCAAATAAAGTATTTCCAGTCATTTGTCCATTTCAGCATACAATCCGGTAAGCTGTTCCTCATTCTTACTTTCACCGAATATCCCATTCCCCCTAGTCATACCTATAGCTTCAGTATCGCCCATATTTGCATTAAAATCCCCAAACCATAATGATTCGATCCCTTGCATCAGAATTGCTAAAACATTCATTCATTCATTCCCAAAAGATTCCTCTTGTTACCGGATGAGTAAGCAGAGTCTTTTACCCACCTCTCGTGCTCTACTTTCGTCTTCATCCTCATCAGTCTTGCGCTCGCTTCCTTGCACTCTTTAACATAGTCCCTTTGCTCCTTCGTCCTCATAAGTGCTGCCCCTTCCTTTACTCTTTCCTTCGCATTAACCCCAGACCTTACTCTCTCCCCTTCAACTCAGTTTCATTCTTAGCCAAACACAGCATGGATCTCTTACTTCTCATCCCGGATGCATCCACCATAGGTAATATGATTTGAACATCACAAACATCGTCACTAAACAATCTATCATCACATCCATATTCATTACTGTAATTATCATTAGTTCCATAGCCATCATCACTAAATCCTCATTATCATAACCAAGACACGATCATCGTGATAAACAGCATCGCAGCTCACCTCTTTCCATCCTTTACGTCTATCATACCAGATGTCCTATCGTGTTCCACCTGATTGTTAGATCCCTTTATTCCCTACGCTGCATGTTTCCAATTTTCTTATTAATTTTACCCATTCATTTCCATTTCTGCGCGCTACCTCTCTTCTCCTCCATTTCCTGATGTTTGCATTTATGTTTACTTTGTCGTTTCTCCCTCAGGTACACTCGACTAGAGAGTGTTAGTAATGGTTATTGGGCGAGTCGTGCCTGGCTCGGCTCCAAGGATGACCAAGGCCTACCGCAAAGCCCAGAGGATAATGTCACCTTTGACAACACACAGTGGAAAGTTTCTCGCAGCCACGAAAGTAAAGCTACCTAAAAGCATAATCGGTAATGGTCCCCCCCCCCCACAGTTACGAAGGGACCGTCCACAAAAACTCTGTGATGGACTCTTCGCAATCACAAGGATACCATAACCCACAATGGCCACTCGTTGATGGTCTCCCCACACATATGGAGCTAAAATCCTATCAAATATACACAGCGATGACCTTACCACAGAGACGAGCACAAAAGAAGCCCTAAGGCCACACATAAGATAGGCTTGTCAGTGCCACAAGAGCAAACACCAGCCCAAAAACCGTAGTGGTGAGCTCCCAGCAGAAACGAGAATATTAGCATCCTCAAGAACACACTGTGGTGGGCTGATCACAGACCAGAAGACCACGTTATCCACACGGATTTAAAGTACAAGGTTCCCTTCTGATCGAAGACATTATAACATGATGAAACACAATAGAAGCTTGTCCATAATCCGAGACCGAGCAGACAACACAAAAGATTCATTATAGCCCCCAGGGTAGCAGCACTCGCGGTGACGGAACAGTATGCTCCTATCCCTCATGACCAACCCTCACCACGACGCAACAGCAGGTGTTACATCGTCCGTGAGTCGCTGTTACCATCTAGGACACTACAATGGACTATCGTCTGCCGTTGAGATAACGTTTCTAACGTTTCCTACCTAGGCACAACTGAAAGATTTTTGCCGTTCTGAGGACACTACAGTTCATCAGAAAAAAAAAAAGGCTCTTCATCGCCTAAGGACCACTTTTTGAAAAGCCATGACGCTGCAGAGGACTTCAGCCGCACACAAGAGCGCAACAACCAAGACGCAATAGCAAACACGCCATCTTCAACAAGTGAATCAAGCGAAACGTTTGGATACGATCCTCGAAACACTTTAAGGAAGATGGATCATGGACAAAATTCCACCGGTAGACCAAAGGATCAGAAAATGGCTACTGTCATCCAAGTAAGTGCTTTGATTTTCCCGTGGGGAAGGAGAACACTCATCACCAGCAACTGGAGGATTAAGTATAAGACGAAGATTATAATCTGTGATAAAACTAAAAAGTTTATATATGTATATATAACTTATACGGCTGGAGGTTACTGCAAATATTGTCCATTTCTTATCTTAATCAGACTGAGGCATTACTCCAGTGACATACATAACCAATTCTTAAGGACTGAAACTAATGAGGGTTTCAAGTTAAGCCCATCGGAATCTGTGCTTACGAATTTATTTTTCATTTGTATGTTATGAAATGTTATGACATTTTGTTCACCATATAATGGAACCCCTGGATACTAAGAATAAATGTACTATATATATATATACATATATATGCATTCATTTCATTTCATTTATTATACATTGTCGCTGTCTCCTGCGTTAGCGAGGTAACGCAAGGAAACAGAGGAAAGAATGGCACAACCCACCCACATACACATGTGCATACATAAATGCCCACACACGCACACATACATACCTATACATTTCAATGTATACATGCATATCCATAGACATATACATACATACCATGTAGATATTCATACATACTGCCTTCATCCATTCCCGCCACCACCCCACCACATGACAGAGCAACCCCATCCCCCCAGGCAAGCGTGCGAGGTAGCGCTAGGAAAAGACAATAAAGGCCATATTCGTTCAAACTCAGTCTCAACCTGTCATGTGTAATGCACCGAAACCACAGCTCCCTTTCCACATCCAGGCCCCACAAAACTTTCCAGGGTTCACCCCAGGGCTTCACATGCCCTAGTTCAATCCACTGACGGCACGTCAACCCTGGTATACCAAATCATTTCAACTCACTCTGTTCCTTGCACGCCTTTCACCCTCCTGTTTGTTGAGGCCCTGATCGCTCAATATCTTTTTCACTCCATCCTTCCACCTCCAATTTGGTTTTCCACTTCTCTTTCCCTCCACCTACGACACATATATCCTTTCTGTCAATCTTTCCTTACTCATTTTCTCCATGTGACCAAACCATTTCAATACACCCTCCTCTGCTCTCTCAACCACACACTTTTATTACCACACATCTCTCTTACCCTTTCACTACTTACTCGATCAAACACCTCAAACCATATATTGTCCTCGAACATCTTATTTCCAGCACATCCACCCTCCTCCGCACAACCCTATCAATAGCCAATGCCTCACAACCGCATAACACTGTTGGAACCACTATTCCTTCAAACATACCCATTTTTGCTCTCCAAGATAGCGTTCTCGCCTTCGACACATTTTTCAGCGCTCTCAGAGCCTTCGCCCACTTCCCCACCCTGTGACTTGCTTCCGCTTCGATGGTTCCATCCGCTGCCAAATCCACACCCAGATATCTAGAACACTTCACTTCCTACAGTTTTTCTCCATTCAAACTTACCTCCCAATTGACTTGCCCCTCAACCTTACTGAACCTTATAACCTTGATCTTATTCACATTTACTCTCACCTTTCTTCTTTCAGACACTTTACCAAACTCAGTCACCAACTAATGCAGTTTCTCACCCGAATCAGCCACAAACACTGTATCATCAGCGAACAACAACTGACTCACTTCCCAAGCCCTCTCATCCACAACAAACTGCATACTTGCCCCTTTCTCCAAAACTCTTGCATTCACCTCCCTAACAACCCCATCCATAAACAAATTAAAAAAACCATGAAGATATCACGCACCCCTGCCGCAAACCGACATTCACTGGGAAACGATCACTTTATTCTCTTTCTACTCGTACATATGCCTAAACTACTCGACAAAAATTTTTCACTGCTTCTAGCAACTTACCTTCCACACCAAATACTCTTAATACCTTCTACAGAGCATCTCTATAAACTCTATCATATGCCTTCTCCAGATCCATAAATGCTACATACAAATCTACTTTTTTTTCTAATTATTTCTCGCATACATTCATCAAAGCAAACACCTGATCCACAAATCCCCTACCACTCCTGAAACCACACTGCTCTTCCCCATTCTGATGCTCTGTATATGCCTTCACCCTCTCAATCAATACCCTCGTATATAATTTCCGAGGAATACTCAACAAACTTATACCTCTGTAATTTGAACACTCACCTTTATCCCCTTTCTTTTGTACAATGGCACTGTGCATGCATTCCGTCAATCCTCAGGCACTTCACCATGAACCATACATACATTGAATATCTTCACTAAACAGTCAACAACACAGTCTCCCCCTTTTTTAGCAAATTCCACTACAATACCATCCAAACCCTCTTCCTTGCAGGCTTTTATCTTCCGCAAAGCTTTCAATACCCATTCTCTGTTTACCAAATCATTACCCCTAACCCACTCACTTCGCACACCACCTCAGCCAAAACACCCTATATCTGCCACTTCCACTCTGTGGAAGGTATTAAAAGTATATGGTGTGGGAGGCAAGTTGCTAAAAACACTGAAAATTTTTTATCGAGGATGTACGGCATGTGTACGAGTAGGAAGAGAGGAAAGTGTTTGGTTCTCAGAGAGTGTCGGTTTGCGGCAGGGGTGCGTTATATCTCCATGGTTGCTTAATTTGCTTATGGATGGGGTTGTTAGGGAGGTGAATGCAAGAATTTTGGAGAGAGAGGGGCAAGTATGCAGTCTGTTGTGGATGAGGGAGCTTGGGAAGTGAGTCAGTTGTTGTTCGCTGACGATACAGTGCTGGTGGCAGATTCGGGTGAGAAACTGCAGAAGCTAGTGACTGAGTTTGGTAAAGTGTGTAAAAGAAGAAAGCTGAGAGTAAACGTGAATAAGAGCAAGGTTATTAGGTACAGTAGGGTTGAGGGTCAAGTCAATTAGGAGGTAAGTTTGAATGAAGAAAAACTGAAGGAAGTATTTTAGTTATCTGGGAGTGGATTTGGCAGCGGATGGAACAGTAGATGCGGAAGTGAGTCACAAGGTGGGGGAGGGGCGAAAGTTCTGGGAGCGTTGAAAAATGTGTGGAAGGCGAGAACATTATCTCAGAAAGGAAAAATGGGTATGTTTGAAGGAACAGTTGTTCCAACAATGTTATACGGTTGCGAGGCGTGGGATATAGATAGAATTGTGCGGAGGAGGGTGGATGTGTTGGAAATGAAATGTCTGAGGACAATATGTGGTGTGAGGTGGTTTGATCGAGTAAGAAATGAAAGGGTAAGAGATGTGTAGTAATAAAGAGTGTAGTTGAGAGAGCAGAAGAGGGTGTTTTGAAATGGTCTGGTCACATGGAGAGAATGAGTGAGGAAAGATTGACAAAGAGTATATGTCAAAGGTGGAGGGAACGAGAATTGGGAGACCAAATTGGAGGTGGAAGGATGGAATGAAAAAGATTTTGAGCGATCGGGGCCACAACATGCAGAAGGGCGAATGACGTGCAAGGAATAGAGTGCATTGGAACGATGTGATATACCGGGGTCGACGTGCTGTCAATGGATTGAACCAGGGCATGTGAAGCGTTTGGGGTAAACCACGGAAAGTTTTGTGGGGTCTGGATGTGGAAAGGGAGCTGTGGTTTCCGTGCATTATACATGACAGCTAGAGACTGAGTGTAAACGAATGTAGTCTTTGTTGTCTTTTCCTAGCGCTACCTCGCGCGCATGCGGGGGGAGGGGGTTGTCATTTCATGTGTGGTGGGGTGGCGACGAAAATGAATAAAGGCAACAAGTAAGAATTATATACGTTGAAATGAGCTGGTGACTGAGTTTGGTAAAGTGTGTGAAAGAAGAAAGCCGAGAGTAAATGTGAATAAGAGCAAGGTTATTAGGTACAATAGGGTTGAGGGACAAGTGAATTGGGAGGTAAGTTTGAATGGAAAAAATCTGGAGGAAGTGAAGCGTTTCAGATATCTGGGAGTGGATTTGGCAGCGTATGGAACTATAGAAGCGGAAGTGAATCAGAGGGTGGGGGAGGGGGCGAAAGTTCTGGAAACGATGAAAATGTGTGGAAGTCGAGAACGCTATCTTGGAAAGCAAAAATGGGTATGTTTGAAGGAATAGTGGTTCCAACAATGATATATGGTTGTGAGACGTGGGCTATAGATAGAGTTGTGCGGAGGAGGGTGGATGTGCTGGAAATGAGATGTTTGAGGTCAATATGTGGTGCGAGGTGGTTTGATCGAGTAAGTAATGAAAGGGTAAGAGAGGTGTGTGGTAATAAAAAGAGTGTGGTTGAGAGAGCAGAAGAAGGTGTTTTGAAATGGTTTGGTCACATGGAGAGAATGAGTGAGAAAAGATTGACAAAGAGGATATATGTATCAGAGGCGGAGGGAACGAGAAGTGGGAGACCAATTTGGAGGTGGAAAGATGGAGTGAAAAAGATCTTGAGTGATCGGGGTCTGAACATGAAGGAGGGTGACAGGCGTGCAAGGAATAGAGTGAATTGGAATGATTTGGTATACCGGGGTAGACGTGCTGTCAATGGATTGAACCAGGGCATGTGAAGCGTCTGGGGTAAACCATGGAAAGCTTTGTGGGGCCTGTATGTGGAAAGGGATCTGTGGTTTTGGTGCATTATACATGACAGCTAGAGACTGAGTGTGAACGAATGTGGCCTTTGTTGTCTTTTCAAAGCGCTACCTCGCGCACATGCGGGGGGATTGGGTTATCATTTTCATGTGTGGCGGGGTGGCGACGGAAATGAATAAGGGCAGACAGTATGAATTATGTCTTGTGTATATATGTATATGTCTGTGTGTGTATATATATATATATATATATATACGTTGAGATGTATAGGTATGTATATATGCGTGTGTAGACGTATATGTATATACAAGTGCTTGTGGGTGGGTTGGGCCATTCTTTCGTCTGTTTCCTTGCGCTACCTCGGTAGTGCAGGAGACAATGACAAAGTATAATGATAATAAAAAAAAAACGTTGAAATGCATAGGTATGTATAAGTGCGTGTGTGGGCGTGTATGTATATACATGTGTATGTGGGTGGGTTGGGCCATTCTTTCATCTGTTTCCTTGCGCTACCTCGCTAACGCGGGAGACAGCGACAAAGTATAATGATGATAAAAAAAAAAATTGAAATGTATAGGTATGTATATGTGCGTGTGTGGGTGGGTTGGGCCATTCTTTCGTCTGTTTCCTTGCGCTACCTCGCTAATGCGGGAGACAGAGACAAAGTATAAGAATAATAAATAAATACATAATATCCCTGGGGATAGGGGAGAAAGAATACTTCCCATGAATTCCCCGCGTGTCGTAGAAGGCGACTAAACGGGATGGAAGCGGGGAACTAGAAACCCTCCCCTTCTTCTATCTTAACTTTCTACAAGGAGAAACAGAAGGAGTCACGCGGGGAGTGCTCATCCTCCTCGAAGGCTCAGACTGGGGTGTCTAAATGTGTGTGGATGTAACCAAAATGAGAAAAAAAGAAAGAGAGGTAGTATGTTTAAGGAAAGGAACCTGGATGTTTTGGCTCTGAGTGAAACGAAGCTCAAGGGTAAAGGGGAAGAGTGGTTTGGGAATGTTTTGGGAATAAAGTCAGGGGTTGGTGAGAGGACAAGAGCAAGGGAAGGAGTAGCACTACTCCTGAAACAGGAGTTATGGGAGTATTTGATAGTGTAAGAAAGTAAACTCTGGAATGATATGGGTAAAACTGAAAGTGGATGGAAAGAGATGGGTGATTATTGATGCCTATGCACCTGGGCATGAGAAGAATGACCATGAGAGGCAAGTGTTTTGGGAGCAGCTGAGTGAGTGTCTTAGCAGTTTTGATGCACGAGACCGGGTTAGAGTGATGGGTGATTTGAATGCAAAGGTGAGTAATGTGGCAGTTGAGGGAATAATTGGTGTACATGGGGTGCTCAGTGTTGTAAATGGAAATGGGAAGAGCTTGTAGATTTGTGTGCTAAAAAAGGCCTCTTGATTGGGAATACCTGGTTTAAAAAGAGATATACATAAGTATACGTAAGTAGGAGAGATAGCCAGAGAGCGTTATTGGATTACGTGTTAATTGATAGGCTTTTGGTGTTACCTTGTGGAGGCAAAGGTGAAGATTTGTAGAGGTTTTCGGAAAAGAAGAGAGAATGTTGGGGTGAAGAGAGTGGTGAGAGTAAGTGAGCATGGGAAGGAGACTTGTGTGAGGAAGTACCAGGAGAGACTGAGTGCAGAATGGAAGAAGGTGAGAGCAAAGGACGTAAGAGGAGTGGAGAAGGAATGGGATGTATTAGGGAAGCAGTGATGGCTTGCGCAAAAGATGCTTGTGGCATGAGAAGTGTGGGAGGTGGGCAGGTTAGAAAGGGTAGCGAATGGTGGCATGAAGTAATATCATTAGTGAAAGAGAAGAGAGAGGCATTTGGACGAGTTTTGCAGGGAAATAGTGCAAATGACACCTGCTTGTTTGTTCGCAGGTGTCTGCTGACATGACCCAGGGGATAGTCGCATCAGTAGTACAGGTAGATTAATGCTCCGGCAATATTATTTCGTTATTCCTTTGTTGCTGGAACGGCAGTAATCTTTTTTTACTGAAATGAAAAGAAAGAGGCAGGGGGTCAAGAGAAAGGTACAAGAGGTGAAAAAGAGGGCAAATGAGAGTTGGGGTGAGAGAGCATCATTAAATTTTAAGGAGAATAAAAAAGATGTTTTGGAAGGAGGTAAATAAAGAGCGTAAAACAAGAAAACAAATGGGAACATCGGTGAAGGGGGCTAGTGGGGAGGTAATAACAAGTAGTGGTGATGTGAGAGGGAGATGGAGTGAGTATTTTGAAGGTTTGTTGAATGCGTTAGATGATAGAGTGGCAGATATAGGGTGTTTTGGTCGAGGTGGTGTGCGAAGTGAAAGGGTTAGGGAGAATGATTTGGTAAACAGAGAAGAGGTAGTGAAAGCTTTGTGGATGATGAAAGCCGGGAGAATAAAAAGATGTTCTGGAAGGAGGTAAATAAAGTGCGTAAGACAAGGGAGCAAATGGGAACTTCAGTGAAGGGCGCAAATGGGGAGGTGATAACAAGTAGTGGTGATGTGAGAAGGAGATGGAGTGAGTATTTTGAAGGTTTGTTGAATGTGTTTGATGATAGAGTGGCAGATATAGGGTGTTTTGGTCGAGGTGGTGTGCAAAGTGAGAGGGTTAGGGAAAATGATTTGGTAAACAGAGAAGAGGTAGTAAAAGCTTTGCGGAAGATTAAAGCCGGCAAGGCAGCAGGTTTGGATGGTATTGCAGTGGAATTTATTAAAAAAGGGGGTGACTGTATTGTTGACTGGTTGGTAAGGTTATTTAATGTATGTATGACTCATGGTGAGGTGCCTGAGGATTGGCGGAATGCGTGCATAGTGCCATTGTACAAAGGCAAAGGGGATAAGAGTGAGTGCTCAAATTACAGAGGTATAAGTTTGTTGAGTATTCCTGGTAAATTATATGGGAGGGTATTGATTGAGAGGGTGAAGGCATGTACAGAGCATCAGATTGGGGAAGAGCAGTGTGGTTTCAGAAGTGGTAGAGGATGTGTGGATCAGGTGTTTGCTTTGAAGAATGTATGTGAGAAATACTTAGAAAAGCAAATGGATTTGTATGTAGCATTTATGGATCTGGAGAAGGCATATGATAGAGTTGATAGAGATGCTCTGTGGAAGGTATTAAGAATATATGGTGTGGGAGGCAAGTTGTTAGAAGCAGTGAAAAGTTTTTATCGAGGATGTAAGGCATGTGTACGTGTAGGAAGAGAGGAAAGTGATTGGTTCTCAGTGAATGTAGGTTTGCGGCAGGGGTGTGTGATGTCTCCATGGTTGTTTAATTTGTTTATGGATGGGGTTGTTAGGGAGGTGAATGCAAGAGTTTTGGAAAGAGGGGCAAGTATGAAGTCTGTTGGGGATGAGAGAGCTTGGGAAGTGAGTCGGTTGTTGTTCGCTGATGATACAGCGCTGGTGGCTGATTCATGTGAGAAACTGCAGAAGCTGGTGACTGAGTTTGGTAAAGTGTGTGAAAGAAGAAAGTTAAGAGTAAATGTGAATATATATATATATATATATATATATATATATATATATATATATATATATATATATATATATATATATATATATATATTTACTCTTTAAAATATATGTGAAAATTTCCCCTCTATTCATGACAGAAATGGCACCGTCTCCTCCCACGACATTTCCTTCTCTATTAGACCTTCCTCTTTTTCTATTCACTATGCCAACATTCACAGTAACTTCTAGTAACTTCTTTTCTGTTAAACACCATCTGTCTAGTGCCTCTCCGTATATCTTCTCTCTAAGACAGGTGTTCACTAATGTTCTCACTAGCCCTTTTTTCATATCCAACTATAATCTCCATTCACAATTGCGGTTCAAAGGTGATGTTTGTGTTTATTCCATCAACACTTTTATTGCACGGCTAAAGGACCACGAGACCCCAAATTTTCGTTATGTGGTGGCTCAAGATCGTACTTAACATTTCCTTTTCTAATCCATGCCCGTTCTATCAAAATTCGATCAATCTTATTTCATATGATCTGTAATATGTAAACTATCGATGTTTTTATATACAACTGAAATTAAGATTTAAAAAAAAAATTTAAGCGATGCTTAGGATGGCTGTGTACTATGATGGGTGTGGTATTTGCCCTACGTAACTTTGCTCTAAAATCTATAATGGATCACATCTCTGCTCCGTTCTGCAAGCTCCCTCAACCTTTCCTCAAACACTTATATATAATGTTCACCGTGCAGGTAGGAAGATTCTCCTTTGTGGAGGTGATGGGAGTCGAATATATCGATGAGTTTGACATGAATTGTGGCTGTGTGGATATGGAAATCGATATTTTGAGGTGGCGATGGTTGACAGACTGGTGTTTGATTGTGTGGATATGGAAGTTGAATACCCGGATGTGGAAATAATGGACGTGGTGGATTTTGGCGGTGTGGATATGGAAGTTGAATACTCGGATGTGGCATGATGGACGGGGTGGAATTGGGCTGTGGATACGGAAGTTGAATACCAGGACGTGGAAATGATGGTCGGAATGGAATGTGTGTATTGATATGGAATACCCGGATTTGGTGATGGTGGACGTAATGGGTTGTGATAAAAAAAAAATCTTGCAGTTAATGGATGTTGAACCTGACGCACACGACGTCAATGACTTTGAACATCTGACGGGAAGGCCAAATAGCCCAACTAACTGATGTCGGACGTATCGAATCGGGCGACCCTACCACGGATAAGTATCTTGGCTTCATCCAGCTATGCTTTAGTTTGTAATGGACGTCAGTTGTATAAGTTATTTGGCGTACTGAATGCTAAAGCTACAACTGATCCATGGTGACGACTCTCGAGGTTTGATTTAGTGGTCGAGCCTCCATCTTAGAGTTAAATTTCCTGCACTGTTGACAAGCGCTTCGGAAAAGCAATTTTCAACCAAACTCAACAAAATTCGCTGATCGTTCGAAACGGTTATAATACTGATGGAACCATATTGGGATTAAGGAACTGTTTCGAAAAGATTCTCGAATTGTTGTGGGCAACCAAACCAATTAGTTCATCCATCAGGTTGGAGTCATTTACCTCATGATTTGGCAGTCCCGCACCTCGACCACCGCTCCGTCTTTAAGCAATGGAAGACCAAAGCAACGATAGGCAGGAATACAGCAACACTTTGCAGGGACAAGTTTTATATTTAAATAAACGTGAGCGTTTATTCAAAGGTTTGTTTTCCCTAGGTTGGATTCATGCCTTCTTTAGGTTTTCCTCTGCAGTTTGAGATGGTTTCTCTATATCCCACACCCTTAGGCTGTTTAGGTGGAAACAAAAATCGAAAAGTTTTCGTCCCAAGTAGTGTGTAAAAGATGTTTCCAGAATATGTATTGTAGAAGGAAAATGTTGACAACTGTTGCACTAATGGATTCCCTACAGTAAAGTTGGTAATTGAGTCTGGGTTCTGACCTGTAGTACCTTCTCCAAATCCCCAAAATTGAGGGGTGAAAACCACTTCATACCAAGTCATCGGACTAGAAAATCGAGGGGTAACACTATTGTCAAAATCCATCAAATTAGACCACGATTGGTGCTTACAATGCTCCAAAGTAATTTCCGAATCATCTCGACACTCGAGAGTAGAATATGTAATTCACAAGTAAATGTAGTGTGAACAACAGCAAAACTATAGACCAGTTCAGAGTCTGTCTGGTTTTCGAATAGGTTTCCAGAACCGAAGAAATTTTGGAAATAAGTTAGCTTGCCTGTGGAGTCTAGCAATGACAAGTTACTTTAGTTATCCATGAGCAGCACTCCATTTGGTCTGTTGGCTGTAAGCTTTGTTTGTGTCCAGAGAAAGAAGCACTTCTAAGACATTTCGAAAAGAGATTACAAGGAGGGGCATATGATTAGGAAGAGGTAGAGAAGAAACAGAAAAGTGAAGGAAAGGTGAAGTAATTCCCTTTGCTAAAGACCAGATAGGCCCATCATTGGATGAAAAGGAGGAATTATTGCACTGTCCTTGAATAAAGGAAAGCTTTACCTCATAGATAACATACTTGCAATAATTACAGGAAGCGATAACTGATGAATGGGAGTCAGAGGAAGGAGAGTTTTAACTAGCCTGAATGGCCACAGAACAGGAACAGTTGAACCATGGGTTGCAAGAAGTCGTCTTGGAGAAAGAGGGGATAAATGTTTACATTTCCACAACACTAACCTCGAGGAAGAGGAGATAAATGCTTGTATTCCTACATACGTACATGTCTGTGTGTATATATATGTATACGTTGAGATGTATAGGTATGTATATTTGCATGTGTGGATGTGTATATATATACATGTGTATGTGGGTGGGTTGGGCCATTCTTTTGTCTGTTTCCTTGCGCTACCTCGCTAACGCGGGAGACAGCGACAAAGCAAAATAAATAAAGGATAAATCCTACAACACTTAACCTTTGTTATACATTTCGCAGACATAGCAGCATCACGATATAAGAAACGAATTTACAAAAGGAAAATCAGAAAAGAATTTTCATAAGTTATTGCCAATAGTCTGCTTTGCTGAGGTGCCAATATTCATGTTTAGAAGCTGCTGCTGGAGGGGAAGGTGCTATTAAAATAAATGCATCTATGAGAGTGTGGTCAGATGAACCAATTAGAAGCAAGATTGTGCAGCTATAGAATGAAGGATTGAAAATGAAAAGGTTTTAGAATATTAAGAAGTGGTCACAGCAGTCAGGAATATGGGTGGGGTGGTTGATACTTTGCACTAGACCACTGAGAACATGAGGGCTTCAATCAACTATTATTCATATGGGGGGAATTCAACCCTTCCCTATGGTATATGTTGATATCCCCTATGTAAAGGATCTCACCTTATGGATGAGAGAATGTTACAGCCTCATGGAAAGACTTTAGATTGCCGAAGAAAGATATGAAGTTTGTAGATTAGGAGAGCAGTTGACATAAAAAAAAAGGAAAAGTGTGGTAACTGGGAGAAAGACCTTGGGCCAGATAACTTCATTTCAGGGACTCTAAGTCTTCGAGGCATGCAACAGGTGTGTTGATGGAGTACACAGACACCATCTTTGAACCAGAATTATGAGTGGATATGAGAATGGGGCTAGAGAGTATCGATTAGAAACTGCATCTCGGAAGGATGTAAGGTAGTAGGAGACATAGTAGATAGAATGTTCAACTGAAAAAAGGATACTTAAGACTATGAATATTAGTGTATTGAGTACAAAAAGGGACAGGTCCATCACAGTGGGAAAGGTCATGGGAGGGAGAGGTGGGAATCTAGATTCTTAGCATCGCATGATGCTTGGGACTATGGTCTCTAGGTTTGTGCCGAGAGGAAATGGCAGGAGGACTTATGTGAAGAAAATAAATGATGTTTACGTAGGTATATAGTGATTGCAAAGAGATGGAAGGACTAACCCAATACTCCCATTTTGAAGAAACAATAAGAAAGACTAGCAATCCTGACATGGAGCCTGTAAGATGGTTTTGGGCACCACCTTAATTAACGCTCCTGAGTCACAGCAGTTGTATCACCCTGTGCTACTGCTGTCAACAGCCTATCACCAGTACCCTCACTCCTCTTTCTAGTCTTTGCCCACAACTCATGTCTCTTAAATCTGGTTACACTATAGTTGCCCTCCTCAGCACCGTCTCTATTAGTTCGTTGTACTTCTACAAGTCCACTGATCACACTTGAGAAGCATATTCTAGTCTTGTCCAATGCAGAAAGTGAAAAGCTTGCTGAATGTTTACATATCCATTTAATGAATGTCTTAAAAACATTTGCCAACGGAGTTTTCCTCCTTTAATTCTTTTCTAGAGTGGTTACACTATAGTTGCCCTCCTCAGCACCGTCTCTATTAGTTCGTTGTACTTCTACAAGTCCACTGATCACACTTGAGAAGCATATTCTAGTCTTGTCCAATGCAGAAAGTGAAAAGCTTGCTGAATGTTTACATATCCATTTAATGAATGTCTTAAAAACATTTGCCAACGGAGTTTTCCTCCTTTAATTCTTTTCTAGAGTGGGATTCTGGGGTCAGGTTACATTACTTTAAATTTACTCTGACTGAATTTCATCCATGGATCAAACTTACTTTTTGAGTTTGTCTTTATCCCCATATACTACCCTCATGACTTTGGCACCAACACCAAATGTGTTCAGATCCAGTCCTTCTAGTAAGTCATTTGCACATATCAGATACACAAATAAAAAACAAAACAGATCTTGGAACATGACACTGGTGACCTCAACCTATTTCAAGAAGGTTTTCCTGACATGCATCCTCTGTTTGCTTCCACAAAGATAATTCATTCACTGAAGGAGTCTTTCCCTTTTACCCGTCTGGAGACCCAGCTTCTTCACCATCCTCTTATGTTGGGTAGCATCAAATGGCTTCTGGTAGAGCAGACACACAATCCATTCCGCTTTCTCATTGGTTTAGACCTGAGCTTGCGCTCTTGCAGAAATTTAAGACGTTTGTTACACAAAACCTCTTTTCCCTGAAAAAATGCTATCTCTCATTTTCATGGTTTCTCCTCCATTTAGGTTAATGATATGGTCCTCTCTCTGAGATATTCAATAATGTAGCATGCAATCTTTATTACAGCTGTGTACAACTTTGAGAGTATATTTAACATAACTTACATCAAGTAGTTGGCCATGACCTATATCTAGTAGTTTGCAAGTATACAGTAAAGAACATTTATAAACAATTCACATGATTCAATGATTATTTGCCATCTACAATATTTCTGATTCATTGTCTTCAATGTTATACTAATATGATTTTTTAATAATTCTTTTATAAATGATAAAAAATGATTTGATCATGAAACATGTTTCTCTTTATTCTGTTTCTTTATGGAACAAGAAATAAAGAAGTAAGTATAAGTTAGTACGCACCCAACAACCAGGGAGGTATATCACTAGTACTACCCACCTGGATATCAGAAGGGTTAGTGACAGCTGATTCATTGTCTTTAGTGTTGTACTAATATGATTTCTTAATCATTCGTTCATAAACGATAAAAAAAATTGATAATGAAACATGTTTGTCTTTATTGTTTCTTTATAGAAGAAGAACTAAAGAAGTGGGTAGTAATTGGTGAGCAGCCAATGACTGAGTGGTACCAGTACTTCCCACCCACCTGGGTGTCAGGAGGGTTAATGACAACTGCATAACCAGAAATTCAGTGGTTGTCGAGTTGCACTCCCAGGTAGCTGTCTTTCCTCTATCTTATGCACACATGGACTGTTGACATTCTGTCTACAAACATACAATCACTCCTTGTCAAACATAATATGACAACACAACTCACACAACTTTAATCTTCATAACACGATTTTCTAGCAGTGAGCACTGTGCACTAGCTATGCCTTTTAGCAAAATGGTAGGAGCAATACATAGTAGTAGGTAGGAACATTAAGGCAGGAGCATTAGCTAAAAAAACATAGGTAGAAGTAGTAGGTAGGAACATTAGGTAAGAGCCTCTGCAAACAATCGTGAGAGTTGCCCTCTGCCAGTGGCCTGTTAAGGGTGAGGCACTAAAGGATAAGAAGTGGCACTGGAGTTCACTAGTTATGGCCATCCCCTTGAGGGAGTTCCATTTAGAAACAGGCATTAGTAATATAGATAGATTGATAGAGAGATAGAACTAAAGAAGTTACAAACACAACATACTGATTTTCATAAGTCTATAAAAGAATTTAGTGAAAAAGCTTCAAACTTTATTTGCCCAAGACCTGTCTAACAGCATTCCATTCTTCTGGAGACAGAGATTTCAGGTTTGTTCCAATTGTCTTTTCCTTACATTCTAAGTCATTCAGGTGATTGACTTTGCTGCGAAGACCATTACGCAGGTTGTTGATTTCTGTGTCCAGCTGCTTTTGTTCTACGGGAAATCAAGGGTATCATTTAATAAATTATTGAAAATCTTTTGAACTCAACAACATCAACACTGTTTATTTTGCTTTGATGTGACACGAGATCAAAATAATGCTTACTGAACAAATCAATTCATCCATACCTCTATCTACAAATGGTTTACATTCTTGAAGAATAATTCTCAAATCAATATTTCATAAGCTGACAGTCATTCTTCTTCAATGACTTTCAATATAAACCAGATACATTTCTATGGGAGAAAATCTCCTTCAAAATGTACCAAATGTTACTGGATACCTAGGATTAGTTTTCATAACAGAAAATAAATTGTAAATGTTAATAGAATTAGCATATATAATGTTTATTGATGTACAAAATAAAAAATAAAACACTTTACTGATATTGCCAAGACCTCATCCACCACCATATCACTGCAACATGCCCAGTTTTATATCAAGACTGGTAGTTTTTCTGTCTCTTTTCGAGTAACTGGCACAATTGATAGAAGCTGAACATTTCTTACTACTTTACACATGAACACAACTTTAAACAGGAATAGCCTCAAAAATTTGTTGGGATATTTGTAATTATGAAATTTCTTTTCTTGGACCAAGCTAGCAAATACAATCTCTATTATTAATGCTATGTGCATACCTGGCCACGAGAAAGACAATGAAGAGAAACAAGTGGTTTAAGAGCAGTTAAGAATGTCAGTAGTTTTGAAGCAAGAGACTGGGTATGAATAATAGTAATAAGTGATTTGAATGCAAAACTGAGTAACGTGGCAGTTGCGGGTAAAATGTGGGGGCATGGGGTGTTCAGTATGGTAAATGGAGGTGGTGAACATCTTATAGAGATGCATGCTGAAAAAGAACTGGTGACTGAATATATGTGGTTTAGTATGTGAATGTGCTGAGGTGAGCAGCTGGTGGAATGTCTAAACATTACTTGATGGAAGTGAGTGAAGACTTGCAAAGGTTTCTGAAAAAATGGAAATGAGTGAGTGGAGGGTAGTGGAAGTAAGTGAGCTTGGAAAAGATTTGTGTGAAGTAATACTAGAAGAGGTTAGTTGAAGAATAGCAAAAGCTGAGAGGAAAGAAAATTAGGGGAGTGAGGGAGAGGAATGGGAGGAAATTATGGAAGCATTGCTGACATGTTCAAGAGAAGCACATGGAAACTTGAAGGTAGGAGGTGGGCATATGGGAAAGGGGAGACACTGGTGGGATGATATGTGGTAACTTGAAGGTGGGAAATAGGCTTATGAGAATGGGTAAATACCAGAGAAAAGGAAGGTGTATGAGCAGTACTTACGAGGAAGGGGTGCAAATAACTGGGAAACGTATAAGAGAAAACTGGAAAAGGCATATGATAAAGTTGATCTGTGGAAGGTATTAAGAATATATGGTGAGGGAGGCAAGTTGTTAGAAGCAGAGAAAAGTTTTTATCAAGGATGTAAGGCATGTGTACATGTAGGAAGAGAGGAAAGTGATTGGTTCTCAGTGAATGTTGGTTTGCAGCAGGGGTGCGTGATGTCTCCACGGTTGTTTAATTTGTTTATGGATGGGGTTGTTAGGGAGGTGAATGCAAGAGTTTTGGAAAGAGAGGCAAGTATGCAGTTTGTTGTGGATGAGAGAGCTTGGGAAGTGAGTCAGTTGTTGTTCGCTGATGATACAGCGCTGATGGCTGATTCAGGTGAGAAACTGCAGAAGCTGGTGACTGAGTTTGGTAAAGTAAGTGAAAGAAGAAAGCTGAGAGAAAATGTGAATAAGAGCAAGGTTATTAGGTACGGTAGGGTTGAGGGACAAGTCAATTAGGAGGTAAGTTTGAATGGAGAAAAACTAGAGGAAGTGGTTTGAATGAAGAAAAACTTGAGGAAGTGAAGTGTTTTAGATATCTGGGAGTGGATTTGGCAGCGGATGGAACCATGGAAGAGGAAGTGAATCATAGAGTGGGGGAGGGGGTGAAAAAAGTTCTGGGAGTGTTGAAGAATGTGTGGAAGTCGAGAACGTTATCTTAGAAAGCAAAAATGGGTATGTTTGAAGGAATAGCAGTTCCAACAATGTTAAATGGTTGTGAGGCATGGGCTATAGATAGAGTTGTGCAGAGGAGGGTGGATGTGCTGGAAATGGGATGTTTGAGGACAATATGTGGTGTGAGGTGGTCTGATCGAGTAAGTAATGAAAGGGTAAGAGAGATGTGTGGTAATAAAAAGAGTGTGGTCGAGATAGCAGAAGAGGGTGTTTTGAAATGGTTTGGCCACATGGAAAGAATGAGTGAGAAAAGACTGACAAAGATGATATATGTGTCAGAGGTGGAGGGAACGAGGAGAAGTGGGAGACCAAATTGGAGGTGGAAAGATGGAGTGAAAAAGATTTTGAGTGATCGCGGCCTGAACATGTAGGAGGGTGAAAGGCGTGCAAGGAATAGAGTGAATTGGATCGATGTGATATACCGGGGTCAACATGCTGTCAATGAATTGAACCAGGGCATCTGAAGCGTCTGGGGTAAACCATGGAAAGTTCTGTAGGGCCTGGATGTGGAAAGGGAGCTGTGGTTTCGGTGCATTATTACATGACAGCTAGAGACTGAGTGTGAACGAATGTGGCCTTTGTTGTCTTTTCCTGGTGCTACTTCGTGCACATGCAGGGGGGAGAGGGTTGTCATTTCATGTGTAGCGGGGTGGCGACGGGAATGAACAAGGGCAGACAGTATGAATTATGTACATGTGTATATATGTATATGTCTGTGTGTGTATATATATGTATACATTGAGATGTATAGGTATGTATATGTGTGTGTGTGTGGACATGTATGTATATACATGTGTATGTGGGTGAGTTGGGTCATTCTTTCGTCCGTTTCCTTGCGCTACCTCGCTAACGCAGGAGACAGCGAGAAAGTATAATAAAATATAAAAATATAGTAAGAGAAAACTAGCAGGAAATCCAAGAGGAAGGTGCAGGGACTAAAAAGAGGGCAAATGAGAGTTGGGGTAATCAAGTATCAGCAAACTTCATGGAGAATGAGCTGTTTTAGAAGTAGGTGAATAGTGTGAGATCAAAAATGAGATCAGTGAAGAGGTTAACGGGGAAGCGGTAACTGGTGTGAGATGGAGTGAGTATATTGAAGGACTGTTAAATTTGTATGATGATAGGGTGGCAGATGTAGGGTATTTGGGTTGGGAAGGTATGTGAAGTGCGTCATTGCAAGTGATTTAGTGGAGAGACAAGAGGTGATGAAAGCCTTACATAAGATGAAATGTGGCAGTCCAACTGGAATGGATGGTACTGCTGTTGAATTTAAGAAATGCAGTAACTGTTGTTGATAGGTTAGTTGGGGTTTTCAGTCTATGTATGATTAATAGAGGTGCCTGAGGATCGGCAGAAGGATGTATGGTGCCAATGTATACAGGCAAGGGGAACAAAGGTTAGTGTTCGAATTACAGAAGCATAAGTTTATCAAGTAAAACTAGCAATTTGTATAGGAGGGAGTTCCTGGAGGGTAAGGCCATCAGGAATACAGTGCAGAGAGATACACCACCCTTGCCTTACCTTCTGTTGATGGTACACATGAAGGCACCTTCTAGTAACCTAAATACCACTCATATGGAGAACAAGCACCCATAAGCCACCAATATATTATCCACATACCCTCTCTCCTATGCCATCAGCATGTAGATCAAAAAATTACTGGAAGCATCATAGTTTCCTAAAAAGAAATTCAAGATACATGGTGCCAAGCCCCACTCACAGCTTTGGCCAATCATGAAACAGCTGTACCTTGTAGATATCTCTCTTATATCCTGAAAAGAGCTAACAAAGACCCAAAATGAAGAAAAAAAAAAAGCCAACAGGATACAGTATTATGCTTGGGTTAACAATATGATAAGGAAGTTCCTGATTAGCAATGTGATAATAGACCCTCACTCCAAGCAGAAATGCTGTTCAAGGAAGACTGTATCTACTATGAATAGTCAGGCATGCCTCCCCATTTGCCCTCATACAATGCACCTTGGAAGGATAACGTGCAGAAGACAAGAAAACAAATGGGAACATCAGTGAAGGAAGCAAGTGGGGAAGTGATAACAGAAAGTGACTGAGTGAGAAGGAGATGGAGTACTTTGAAGGTATGTTGAATGTGTTCAATGATAGAGTGGCAGATATAGGGTGTTTTGGTTGGGGTGGGGTACACAGTAAGAGGGTCAGGGAGAATGATTTGGTGAAGAGAGAAGAGGAAGTGAAAGTTTTGCAGAAGATATAATCTGGCAAAGTGGAGGGTTTGGATGGTACTGCAGTGGAATTTATTAAAAAAAAGATGGTGACTGTGTTGCTGATTGGTTGGCAAGGATATTCATTGTATGTATGGACCATGGTGAAGTGCCTGAGGATTGGCAGAATGCATGCACAGTGCCTTTGTACAAAGGCAAAGAGGATAAAGGTGAGTGTTCAAACAATAGAAGCACATGTTTGTAGAGTATTCCTGGGAAATTATATGGAAAGGTGTTGATTGAGAAGGTGAAGGCATGTACAGAGCATCAGATTGGGGAAGAGCAGTGTGGTTTCAGAAGTGGTAGAGGATGTGTGGATCAGGTGTTTGACTTGAAGAATGTATGTGAGAAATACTTAAAAAGCATATGGATTTGTAGGGAGCATTCATGGATCTGGAGAAGGCATAAGATATGGTTGATAGAGATGCTTTGTGGAAGGTTTTAAGAGTATATGGTGTGGGAGGTAAGTTGCTAGAAGCAGTGAAAAGTTTTTACCAAGGATGTAAGGCATGTGTATGCATAGGAAGAGAGGAGAGTGATAGGTTCCCAGCGAATGTCAGTTTGCGGCAGGGGTGTGTGGTGTCCCCATGGTTGTATAATTTGTTTATGGATGGGGTGGTTAGGGAGGTAAATGCAAGAGTTTTGGAGAAGCGAGTATAAAGTCTTTGTGGATGAGAAGGCTTGGGAAGTGAGTCAGTTGTTGTTCGCTGATGTTACAGCTCTAGTGGCTGATTCGTGTGAGAAACTGCAGAGGTTTGGTGACAGTTTGGAAAAGTCTGTGAAAAGAGAAAGTTGAGAGTAAATGTGAATAAGAGTACGGTTATTAGGTTCAGTAAGGTTGAGAGACAAGTTAATTGGGATGTAAGTTTGAATGGGGAAAAACTGGAGGAAGTGAAGTGTTGTAGATATCTGGAAGTGGACTTAGCAGTGAATGGAACCATGGAAACAGAAGCAAGTCACAGGGTGGGGGAGGGGGAGAAGGTTCTGGGAGCAATGAAGAATGTGTGGAAGGAGAGAGCGTTATCTTGAAGAACAAAAATGGGTATGTTTGAAGGAATAGTAGTTCCAACAATGTTATATGGGTGCGAGGCATGGGCTATAGATAGGGTGGATTTTTTGGAAATGAAATGTTTGAGGACAATATGTGGTGTGAAGTGGTTTGATCAAGTAAGTAATGTAAGGGTAAGAGAGATGTGTGGAAATAAAAAGAGTATGGTTGAGAGAGCAGAAGAGGGTGTGTTGAATGGTTTGGACATATGGAGAGAATGAGAGAGGAAAGATTGACAAATAGAATATATGTGTCAGAGGTAGAGGGAAAAAGGAAAAGTGGGAGACCAAATCAGAGGCAGAAAGATGGAGTGAAAAAGATTTTGAGCGATAGGGGCCTAAACATACAGGATGGTGAAAGTCATGCAAGGAATAGAGTGAATTGGAATGATGTGGCATACCGGGGTCGACGTACTGTTGATGGACTGAACCAGGGCATGTGAAGCGTCTGGGGTAAACCATGGAAAGGTCTAAGTAGCCTCGATGTGGATAGGAAGCTGTGGTTTCAGTGTATTACACGACAGCTAGAGACTGAATGTGAATGGATGTGGTCCTTTTGTATATATTCCTGGCACTACCTCGCTGAAGCAGGGGATAGTGATGCTATTTTCCTGTGGGGCAGGGTAGCAACAGGTATTGATGAAGGCAAGCAAGTATGAATATGTACATGTGTATGTATGTAATATCTCTGTATGTGTATGTATCTATATGTTGATATATATATGTGAGTATGTAGACGTTTATGTATATATATGTTATTTATCTATTCATCATACTTGACCACTGTCTCCCGCGTTAGCGAGGTAGCGCAAAGAAACAGATGGGCGAATGGCCCAACCCACCAACATACAAATGTATATACATAAACGCCCACACACGCAAATGTACAGACATACACATTTCAACACATACATACATATACAAACACAGACATATACATATATACACATATACATATCCATATTTGGTGCCTTCATCCATTCTCATTGCCACCCCCACCACACACAAAATAGCACCCCCCCTCTCCCAGCGAGGCAGCACCTGGAACAGACAAAAAAGGCTACATTCGTTCACACTCAGTCTCTAGTTGTCAGTTGTAATACACCAGATCCACAGCTCCTTTTCCACATCCTGGCCCCACAGACCTTTCCATGGTTTACCCCAGATGCTTCACATGCCCTGGTTCAATCCACTGACAGCATGTCGACCCATGTATAACATACCATTCCAATTCACTCTTATTCCACACAGACCTTTCACCCTATGTTATGTTCAGGCCCTGATCACTCAAAAAATCTTATTCACTCCAACCTTCCATCTCCAATTTGGTCTCGCACTACTCCTTCTTCCCTCCAAGTCTGACACATATATCCTCTTTGTCAATCTTTTCTCACTCATTCTCTCCATGTGTCCAAACCATTTAAACACACTCTCTTCTGCTCTCTCAATAACACTCTTTTTATTACCACACATCTCTCTTACACTTTCATTACTTACTCGATCAAACCACCTCACACCAAATGTATTGTCCTCAAACATTTCATTTCCAACACATCCACCCTCCTCTGCACAAACCTATCTATAGCCCATGCCTCACAACCATATAACATTGTTGGAATCACTATTCCTTCAAACATACCCATTTTCCCTCTCCGAGATAATGTTCTCACCTTCCACACATTCTTCAATGCTCCAAGAAACTTCGCTCCCTCCCTCCCCCTGTAACTCACTTTTGTTTCCATGTTTCCATCTGCTGCTAAATCCACTTCCAGATATCTAAAACATTTCACTTCCTTCAGTTTTCACCATTTAAACTTACCTTCCAATCAACTCGTCCCTCAACCCTAATGTACCTAATAACCTTGCTATTATTCAATTTACTCTCAACTTTCTTCTTTCACACACTTTACCAAACTCAGTCACCAACTTCTGCAGGTTCTCCCCCGAATCAGCCACCAGCACTGTATCATCAGTCAACAACAACTGACTCACTTCCCATGCCCTCATCCACAACATATTGCATACTTGCCCCTCTCTCCAAAACCCTTGCATTCACCTCCCAAACCACCCCATCCATAAACAAATTAAACAACCATGGAGACATCACGCACCCCTGCCGCAAACCGACGTTCGCTGGGAACCAATCACTTTCCTCTCTTCCTACTCATACACATGCCTTACATCCTCGATAAAAATTTTCACTGCTTCTAGCAACTTGCCTCCCACATATACTCTTAATACCTTCCACAGAGCATGTCTATCAACTCTATCATATGCCTTCTCCAGATCCATAAATGCTACATACAAATCCATTTGTTTTTCTCCAGATCCATAATTGCTACATACAAATCCATTTGTTTTTCTAAGTATTTCTCACATACATTCTTCAAAGCAAACATCTAATCCACACATCCTCTATCACTTCTGAAGCCACACTGCTCTTCCCCAATCTGATGTTCGGTACATGCCTTCACCCTCTCAATCAATATCCTCCCATACAATTTCCCAGGAATACTCAACAAACTTATACCTCTGCAATTTGACACTCACCTTTATTCCCTTTGCCTTTGTACAATGGCACTATGCATGCATTCTGCCAATCCTCAGGCACTTCACCATGAGCCATACATACAATGAATATTCTCACCAACCAGTCAACAACAACAGTCACCTCCCTTTTTAATAAATTCCACTGCAATACCCTGCAAAGCTTTCACTACCTCTTCTCTGTTTATCAAATCATTCTCCCTGAACCTTTCTCAATTCACACACCGCCTCAAACAAAACACCCTATATCTGCCACTCTATCATTTAACACATTCAACAAACCTTCAAAATACTCACTCCATCTCCTCAAATCCCCACTACTTGTTATTACCTCCCCAATAGCCCCCTTCACCGATGTTCCCATTTGTTCTCGTCTTACACACTTTATTTACCTCCTTCCAAAACATCTTTTTATTCTCCCCAAAATTTAATGATACTCTCTCACCCCAATTCTCATTTGCCCTCTTTTTCACCTCTTGCACCTTTCTCTTGACCTCCTGCCTCTTTCTTTTATATATCTCCCTGTCTTTTGCACTTTTTCCCAGCGAAAATCGTCCAAATGCCTCTCTCTTCTCTTTCATTAATAATCTCACTTCTTCATGCCACCACTCACTACCATTTCTGACCTGCCCACCTCCCACAATTCTCATGCAACAAGCTTCTTTTATGCAAGCCATCAATGCTTTCCTATGTACATCCCATTCTTGCCACATTCGCTTACATCCTTTGCTCTCACCTTTTTCCATTCAGCACTCAGTCTCTTCTCGTACCCCCTCACACAAATCTCTTTCCCAAGCTCACTTACTCTCACCACTCTCTTCATCCCAACATTTTCTCTACTTTTCTGGAAATCTCAACAAATCTTCACCTTCGCCTCTACAAGATAATTATCAGACATCCCTCGAGTTCCACCTCTCAGCACATTAGCATCCAAAAGTATCTCTATCCCGGGATTATTAATTAACACATACTCCAATAATGCTCTCTGGCTATCTCTCCTACTTACATACGTATTTATTTATTTATATTATTTATTATACTTTGTCGCTGTCTCCCGCATTTGCGAGGTAGCGCAAGGAAACAGACGAAAGAAATGGCCCAACCCCCCCCCCATACACATGTATATACATACGTCCACACACGCAAATATACATACCTACACAGATTTCCATGGTTTACCCCAGACACTTCACATGCCCTGCTTCAATCCACTGACAGCACGTCAACCCCGGTATACCACATCGCTCCAATTCACTCTATTCCTTGCCCTCCTTTCCCCCTCCTGCATGTTCAGGCCCCGATCACACAAAATCTTTTTCACTCCATCTTTCCACCTCCAATTTGGTCTCCCTCTTCTCCTTGTTCCCTCCACCTCCGACACATATATCCTCTTGGTCAATCTTTCCTCACTCATCCTCTCCATGTGCCCAAACCACTTCAAAACACCCTCTTCTGCTCTCTCAACCACGCTCTTTTTATTTCCACACATCTCTCTTACCCTTACGTTACTCACTCGATCAAACCACCTCACACCACACATTGTCCTCAAACATCTCATTTCCAGCACATCCATCCTCCTGCGCACAACTCTATCCATAGCCCACGCCTCGCAACCATACAACATTGTTGGAACCACTATTCCTTCAAACATACCCATTTTTGCTTTCCGAGATAATGTTCTCGACTTCCACACATTCTTCAAGGCCCCCAGGATTTTCGCCCCCTCCCCCACCCTATGATCCACTTCCGCTTCCATGGTTCCATCCGCTGCCAGATCCACTCCCAGATATCTAAAACACTTCACTTCCTCCAGTTTTTCTCCATTCAAACTCACCTCCCAATTGACTTGACCCTCAACCCTACTGTACCTAATAACCTTGCTCTTATTCACATTTACTCTTAACTTTCTTCTTCCACACACTTTACCAAACTCAGTCACCAGCTTCTGCAGTTTCTCACATGAATCAGCCACCAGCGCTGTATCATCAGCGAACAACAACTGACTCACTTCCCAAGCTCTCTCATCCCCAACAGACTTCATACTTGCCCCTCTTTCCAAAACTCTTGCATTTACCTCCCTAACAACCCCATCCATAAACAAATTAAACAACCATGGAGACATCACACACCCCTGCCGCAAACCTACATTCACTGAGAACCAATCACTTTCCTCTCTTCCTACACGTACACATGCCTTACATCCTCGATAAAAACTTTTCACTGCTTCTAACAACTTTCCTCCCACACCATATATTCTTAATACCTTCCACAGAGCATCTCTATCAACTCTATCATATGCCTTCTCCAGATCCATAAATGCTACATACAAATCCATTTGCTTTTCTAAGTATTTCTCACATACATTCTTCAAAGCAAACACCTGATCCACACATCCTCTACCACTTCTGAAACCACACTGCTCTTCCCCAATCTGATGCTCTGTACATGCCTTCACCCTCTCAATCAATACCCTCCCATATAATTTCCCAGGAATACTCAACAAACTTATACCTCTGTAATTTGAGCACTCACTCTTATCCCCTTTGCCTTTGTACAATGGCACTATGCACGCATTCCGCCAATCCTCAGGCACCTCACCATGAGTCATACATACATTAAATAACCTTACCAACCAGTCAACAATACAGTCACCCCCTTTTTTAATAAATTCCACTGCAATACCATCCAAACCTGCTGCCTTGCCGGCTTTCATCTTCCGCAAAGCTTTCACTACCTCTTCTCTGTTTACCAAATCATTTTCCCTAACCCTCTCACTTTGCACACCACCTTGACCAAAACACCCTATATCTGCCACTCTATCATCAAACACATTTAACAAACCTTCAAAATACTCACTCCATCTCCTTCTCACATCACCACTACTTGTTATCACCTCCCCACTTGCGCCCTTCACCGAAGTTCCCATTTGCTCCCTTGTCTTACGCACTTTATTTACCTCCTTCCAGAACATCTTTTTATTCTCCCTAAAATTTACTGATACTCTCTCACCCCAACTCTCATTTGCCCTTTTTTTTCACCTCTTGCACCTTTCTCTTGACCTCCTATCTCTTTCTTTTATACATCTCCCACTCAATTGCATTTTTTCCCTGCAAAAATTGTCCAAATGCCTCTCTCTTCTCTTTCACTAATACTCTTACTTCTTCATCCCACCACTCACTACCCTTTCTAATCAACCCACCTCCCACTCTTCTCATGCCACAAGCATCTTTTGCGCAATCCATCACTGATTCCCTAAATACATCCCATTCCTCCCCCACTCCCCTTACTTCCATTGTTCTCACCTTTTTCCATTCTGTACTCAGTCTCTCCTTACATACATACGTATACTTATGTATATCTCTCTTCTTAAACCAGGTATTCCCAATCACCAGTCCTTTTTCAGCACACAAATCTACAAGCTCCTCACCATTTCTATTCAATACACTGAACACCCCATGTACACCAATTATTCCCTCAACTGCCACATTACTCAACTTTGCATTCAAATCATCCATAACTATAACCAAGTCTCGTGCATCAAAACTGCTAACACACTCACTCAGCTGCTCTCAAAACACTTGCCTCTCATGATCTTTCTTCTCATGCCCAGGAGCATAGGCAAGAATAATCACCCATCTCTCACTGTCAACTTTTCAGTTTTACCCATATCAATCTACAGTTTACTTTCTTCCACTCTATCACATATTCCCACAACTCCTATGACAGGAGTAGTGCTACTCCTTCCTTTGCCATTGTACTCTCACCTAACCCTGACTTTACTCACAAAACATTCTCAAACCACTCTTCCCCTGTACCCATGAGCTTCCTTTCACTCAGAGCCAAAACATCCAGGTTCCTTACCCCAAACATACTACCTTTTATTTTTTTTTTATTATACTTTGTCGCTGTCTCCCGCATTTGCGAGGTAGCGCAAGGAAACAGACGAAAGAAATGGCCCAACCCCCCCCATACACATGTATATACATACGTCCACACGCGCAAATATACATACCTACACAGCTTTCCATGGTTTACCCCAGACGCTTCACATGCCTTGATTCAATCCACTTGACAGCACGTCAACCCCGGTATACCACATCGCTCCAATTCACTCTATTCCTTGCCCTCCTTTCACCCTCCTGCATGTTCAGGCCCCGATCACACAAAATCTTTTTCACTCCATCTTTCCACCTCCAATTTGGTCTCCCTCTTCTCCTCGTTCCCTCCACCTCCGACACATATATCCTCTTGGTCAATCTTTCCTCACTCATTCTCTCCATGTGCCCAAACCACTTCAAAACACCCTCTTCTGCTCTCTCAACCACGCTCTTTTTATTTCCACACATCTCTCTTACCCTTACGTTACTCACTCGATCAAACCACCTCACACCACACATTGTCCTCAAACATCTCATTTCCAGCACATCCATCCTCCTGCGCACAACTCTATCCATAGCCCACGCCTCACAACCATACAACATTGTTGGAACCACTATTCCTTCAAACATACCCATTTTTGCTTTCCGAGATAATGTTCTCGACTTCCACACATTCTTCAAGGCCCCCAGAATTTTCGCCCCCTCCCCCACCCTATGATCCACTTCCGCTTCCATGGTTCCATCCGCTGCCAGATCCACTCCCAGATATCTAAAACACTTCACTTCCTCCAGTTTTTCTCCATTCAAACTCACCTCCCAATTGACTTGACCCTCAACCCTACTGTAGCTAATAACCTTGCTCTTATTCACATTTACTCTCAACTTTCTTCTTCCACACACTTTACCAAACTCAGTCACCAGCTTCTGCAGTTTCTCACATGAATCAGCCACCAGCGCTGTATCATCAGCGAACAACAACTGACTCACTTCCCAAGCTCTCTCATCCCCAACAGACTTCATACTTGCCCCTCTTTCCAAAACTCTTGCATTCACCTCCCTAACAACCCCATCCATAAACAAATTAAACAACCATGGAGACATCACACACCCCTGCCGCAAACCTACATTCACTGAGAACCAATCACTTTCCTCTCTTCCTACACGTACACATGCCTTACATCCTCGATAAAAACTTTTCACTGCTTCTTACAACTTTCCTCCCACACCATATATTCTTAATACCTTCCACAGAGCATCTCTATCAACTCTATCATATGCCTTCTCCAGATCCATAAATGCTACATACAAATCCATTTGCTTTTCTAAGTATTTCTCATATACATTCTTCAAAGCAAACACCTGATCCACACATCCTCTACCACTTCTGAAACCACACTGCTCTTCCCCAATCTGATGCTCTGTACATGCCTTCACCCTCTCAATCAATACCCTCCCATATAATTTACCAGGAATACTCAACAAACTTATACCTCTGTAATTTGAGCACTCACTCTTATCCCCTTTGCCTTTGTACAATGGCACTATGCACGCATTCCGCCAATCCTCAGGCACCTCACCATGAGTCATACATACATTAAATAACCTTACTAACCAGTCAACAATACAGTCACCCCCTTTTTTAATAAATTCCACTGCAATACCATCCAAACCTGCTGCCTTGCCGGCTTTCATCTTCCGCAAAGCTTTCACTACCTCTTCTCTGTTTACCAAATCATTTTCCCTAACCCTCTCACTTTGCACACCACCTCGACCAAAACACCCTATATCTGCCACTCTATCATCAAACACATTTAACAAACCTTCAAAATACTCACTCCATCTCCTATCTCTCCTTTTTTCTCATCTTGATAACGTCCACACAAATTTAGACACAACAATATAAGCCTTCGAGAAGGAGGAGCACTCCACGCTTGACTCCTTCTTCTATTTCCCCTTTAAGAAAGTTAAAATACAAAGAGGGGGGGGAGGGTTTCTAGCCCCCCTGCTCCTGTTACCTTTCGTCACCCTCTACAATACGCAGGGAATGCGTGGGAAGTATTCAGTTTTCAGAAAAGAAGAGAGAATGTTGGGGTGAAGAGAGTGGTGAGAGTAAGTAAGCTTGGGAAGGAGACTTGTGTGAGGAAGTACAACGAGAAACTGAGTACAGAATGGAAAAAGTTGAGAACAAAGGACATAAGAGGAGTGGGGGAGGAATGGGACGTATTTAGGGAAGCAGTGATGGCTTGTGCAAAAGATGCTTGTGGCATGAGAAGCATGGAAGGTGGGCAGATTAGAAAAGGTGGTGAGTGGTGGGATGAAGAAGTAAGATTATTGGTGAGAGAAAAGAGAGGCATTTGGACAATTTTTGCAGGGAAATAATGCAGATGAAAGGGAGATGTATAAAGGAAAGAGGCAAGAGGTCAAGAGAAAGGTGCAAGAGGTGAAAAAGAGGGCAAATGAGAGTTGGGGTGAGAGAATATCATTAAATTTTAGGGAGGATAAAAAGATGTTTTGGAAGGAGGTAAATAAAGTGCTTAAGACAAGAGTTATAGTGATGGGTGATTTGAATGCAAAGGTGAGTAATGTGGCAGTTGAGGGAATAATTGGTATACATGGGGTGTTCAGTGTTGTAAATGGAAATGGTGAAGAGCTTGTAGATTTATGTGCTGAAAAAGGACTGATGATTGGAAATACCTGGTTTAAAAAGCGAGATATACATAAGTATACTTATGTAACTAGGAGAGATGGCCAGAGAGCGTTATTGGATTACGTGTTAATTGACAGGCGTGCGAAAGAGAGACTTTTGGATGTTAATGTGCTGAGAGGTGCAACTGGAGGGATGTCTGATCATTATCTTGTGGAGGCTAAGGTGAAGATTTGTATGGGTTTTCAGAAAAGAAGAGTGAATGTTGGGGTGAAGAGGGTGGTGAGAGTAAGTGAGCTTGGGAAGGAGACTTGTGTGAGGAAGTACCAGGAGAGACTCAGTACAGAATGGAGAAAGGTGAGAACAATGGAAGTAAGGGGAGTGGGGGAGGAATGGGATGTATTTAGGGAATCAGTGATGGATTGCGCAAAAGATGCTTGTGGCATGAGAAGAGTGGGAGGTGGGTTGATTAGAAAGGGTAGTGAGTGGTGGGATGAAGAAGTAAGAGTATTAGTGAAAGAGAAGAGAGAGGCATTTGGACGATTTTTGCAGGGAAAAAATGCAATTGAGTGGGAGATGTATAAAAGAAAGAGACAGGAGGTCAAGAGAAAGGTGCAAGAGGTGAAGAAAAGGGCAAATGAGAGTTGGGGTGAGAGAGTATCATTAAATTCTAGGGAGAATAAAAAGATGTTCTGGAAGGAGGTAAATAAAGTGCGTAAGACAAGGGAGCAAATGGGAACTGCAGTGAAGGGCGCAAATGGGGAGGTGATAACAAGTAGTGGTGATGTGAGAAGGAGATGGAGTGAGTATTTTGAAGGTTTGTTGAATGTGTTTGATGATAGAGTGGCAGATATAGGGTGTTTTGGTCGAGGTGGTGTGCAAAGTGAGAGGGTTAGGGAAAATGATTTGGTAAACAGAGAAGAGGTAGTAAAAGCTTTGCGGAAGATGAAGGCCGGCAAGGCAGCAGGTTTGGATGGTATTGCAGTGGAATTTATTAAAAAAGGGGGTGACTGTATTGTTGACTGGTTGGTAAGGTTATTTAATATATGTATGACTCATGGTGAGGTGCCTGAGGATTGGCGGAATGCGTGCATAGTGCCATTGTACAAAGGCAAAGGGGATAAGAGTGAGTGCTGAAATTACAGAGGTATAAGTTTGTTGAGTATTCCTGGTAAATTATATGGGAAGGTATTGATTGAGAGGGTGAAGGCATGTACAGAGCATCAGATTGGGGAAGAGCAGTGTGGTTTCAGAAGTGGTAGAGGATGTGTGGATCAGGTGTTTGCTTTGAAGAATGTATGTGAGAAATACTTAGAAAAGCAAATGGATTTGTATGTAGCATTTATGGATCTGGAGAAGGCATATGATAGAGTTGATAGAGATGCTCTGTGGAAGGTATAAAGAATATGTGGTGTGGGAGGCAAGTTGTTAGAAGCAGTGAAAAGTTTTTATCGAGGATGTAAGGCATGTGTACGAGTAGGAAGAGAGGAAAGTGATTGGTTCTCAGTGAATGTAGGTTTGCGGCAGGGGTGTGTGATGTCTCCATGGTTGTTTAATTTGTTTATGGATGGGGTTGTTAGGGAGGTGAATGCAAGAGTTTTGGAAAGAGGGGCAAGTATGAAGTCTGTTGGGGATGAGAGAGCTTGGGAAGTGAGTCAGTTGTTGTTCGCTGATGATACAGCGCTGGTGGCTGATTCATGTGAGAAACTGCAGAAGCTGGTGACTGAGTTTGGTAAAGTGTGTGGAAGAAGAAAGTTATGAGTAAATGTGAATAAGAGCAAGGTTATTAGGTACAGTAGGGTTGAGGGTCAAGTCAATTGGGAGGTGAGTTTGAATGGAGAAAAACTGGAGGAAGTGAAGTGTTTTAGATATCTGGGAGTGGATCTGGCAGCGGATGGAACCATGGAAGCGGAAGTGGATCATAGGGTGGGGGAGGGGGCGAAAATTCTGGAAGCCTTGAAGAATGTGTGGAAGTCGAGAACATTATCTCGGAAAGCAAAAATGGGTATGCTAGAAGGAATAGTGGTTCCAACAATGTTGTATGGTTGCGAGGCGTGGGCAATGGATAGAGTTGTGCGCAGGAGGATGGATGTGCTGGAAATGAGATGTTTGAGGACAATGTGTGGTGTGAGGTGGTTTGATCGAGTAAGTAACCTAAGGGTAAGAGAGATGTGTGGAAATAAAAAGAGCGTGGTTGAAAGAGCAGAAGAGGGTGTTTTGAAATGGTTTGGGCACATGGAGAGAATGAGTGAGGAAAGATTGACCAAGAGGATATATGTGTCGGAGGTGGAGGGAACGAGTAGAAGAGGGAGACCAAATTGGAGGTGGAAAGATGGAGTGAAAAAGATTTTGTGTGATCGGGGCCTGAACATGCAGGAGGGTGAGAGGAGGGCAAGGAATAGGGTGAGTTGGAGCGATGTGGTATACCGGGGTTGACGTGCTGTCATTGGATTGAATCAAGGCATGTGAAGCGTCTGGGGTAAACCATGGAAAGCTGTGTAGGTATGTATATTTGCGTGTGTGGACGTATGTATATACATGTGTATGGGGGTGGGTTGGGCCATTTCTTTCGTCTGTTTCCTTGCGCTACCTCGCAAACGCGGGAGACAGCAAAAAAAAAAAAAAAAAAAAAAAAAAACTTATGTATATCTCTCTTCTTAAACCAGGTATTCCCAATCACCAGTCCTTTTTCAGCACACAAATCTACAAGCTCCTCACCATTTCTATTCAATACACTGAACACCCCATGTACACCAATTATTCCCTCAACTGCCACATTACTCAACTTTGCATTCAAATCATCCATAACTATAACCAAGTCTCGTGCATCAAAACTGCTAACACACTCACTCAGCTGCTCTTAAAACACTTGCCTCTCATGATCTTTCTTCTCATGCCCAGGAGCATAGGCAAGAATAATCACCCACCTCTCACTGTCAACTTTTCAGTTTTACCCATATCAATCTACAGTTTACTTTCTTCCACTCTATCACATATTCCCACAACTCCTATGACAGGAGTAGTGCTACTCCTTCCTTTGCTCTTGTACTCTCACCAAACCCCGACTTTACTCACAAAACATTCTCAAACCACTCTTCCCCTGTACCCATGAGCTTCCTTTCACTCAGAGCCAAAACATCGAGGTTCCTTTCCTCAAACATACTACCTATCTCTCCTTTTTTCTCATCTTGATAACGTCCACACAAATTTAGACACAACAATATAAGCCTTCGAGAAGGATGAGCACTCCACGCTTGACTCCTTCATCTATTTCCCCTTTTAGAAAGTTAAAATACAAAGAGGGTTGGTTTCTAGCCCCCCCACTCCTGTTCCCTTTCGTCACCCTCTACAATACGCAGGGAATACGTGGGAAGTATTCAGTTTTCAGAAAAGAAGAGAGAATGTTGGGGTGAAGAGAGTGGTGAGAGTAAGTAAGCTTGGGAAGGAGACTTGTGTGAGGAAGTACCACGAGAAACTGAGTACAGAATGGAAAAAGTTGAGAACAAAGGACATAAGAGGAGTGGGGGAGGAATGGGACGTATTTAGGGAAGCAGTGATGGCTTGTGCAAAAGATGCTAGTGGCATGAGAAGCATGGGAGGTGGGCAGATTAGAAAGGGTGGTGAGTGGTGGGATGAAGAAGTAAGATTATTGGTGAGAGAAAAGAGAGGCATTTGGACGATTTTTGCAGGGAAATAATGCAGATGAAAGGGAGATGTATAAAAGAAAGAGGCAAGAGGTCAAGAGAAAGGTGCAAGAGGTGAAAAAGAGGGCAAATGAGAGTTGGGGTGAGAGAATATCATTAAATTTTAGGGAGGATAAAAAGATGTTTTGGAAGGAGGTAAATAAAGTGCATAAGACAAGAGAACAAATGGGAACATCAGTGAAGGGGGCTAATGGGGAGGTGATAACAAGTAGTGGTGATGTGAGAAGGAGATGGAGTGAGTATTTTGAAAGTTTCAACTGTTGAATGTGTTTGATGATAGAGTGGCAGACATAAGGTGTTTTGGTCGAAGTGGTGTGCAAAGTGAGAGTGTTAGGGAAAATGATTTGGTAAACAGAGAAGAGGTAGTACAAGCTTTGCAGAAGATGAAAGCCGGCAAGGCAGCAGGTTTGGATGGTATTGCAGTGGATATCTATTAAAAAAGGGGGTGACTGTATTGTTGACTGGTTGGTAAGATTATTTAATGTATGTATGACTTATGGTGAGGTGCCTGAGGATTGGCGGAATGCTTACATAGTGCCATTGTACAAAGGCAAAGGGGATAAAGGTGAGTGCTCAAATTACAAGGGTATAAGTTTGTTGAGTATTCCTGAGAAATTATATGGGAGGGTATTTATTGAGAGAGTGAAGGCATGTACAGAGCATCAGATTGAGGAAGAGCAGTGTGGTTTCAGAAGTGGTAGAGGATGTGTGGATCAGGTGTTTGCTTTGAAGAATGCATGTGAGAAATACTTAGAAAAGCAAATGGATTTGTATGTAGCATTTATGAATCTGGAGAAGGCATATGATAAGAGTTCATAGAGATGTTCTGTGGAAGGTATTAAGAATATATGGTGTGGGAGGCAAGTTGTTAGAAGCAGTGAAAAGTTTTTATCGAGGATGTAAGGCATGTGTACATGTAGGAAGAGAGAAAAGTGATTGGTTCTCAGTGAATGTTGGTTTGCGGCAGGGGTGCATGATGTCTCCATGGTTCTTTAATTTGTTTATGGATAGGGTTGTTAGGGAGGAGAATGCAAGAGTTTTGGAAAGAGGGGCAAGTATGCAGTTTGTTGTGGATGAGAGAGCTTGGGAAGTGACTCAGTTGTTGTTCGCTGATGATACAGCACTGGTGGCTGATTCCGGTGAGAAACTGCAGAAGCTGGCGACTGAGTTTGGTAAAGTGTGTGTGAAAGAAGAAAGCTGAGAGTAAATGTGAATAAGAGCAAGGTTATTTGGTGCAGTAGGGTTGAGGGACAAGCCAATTGGGAGGTAAGTTTGAATGGAGAAAAACGAGAGGAAGTGAAATGTTTTAGATATCTGGTAGTGAATTTGGCAGCGGATGGAACCATGGAAGCAGAAGTGAATCATAGGGTGGGGGAGGGGGTGAAAGTTCTGGGAGCGTTGAAGAATGTGTGGAAGTTGAGAACATTATCTTGGAAAGCAAAAATGGGTATGTTTGAAAGAATAGTGGTTCCAACAATGATATATGGTTGTGAGGTGTGGGCTATAGATAGAGTTGTGTGGAGGAGGGTGGATATGCTGGAAATGAGGTGCTTGAGGACAATATGTGGTGTGAGGTGGTTTGATCAAGTAATAATAGGGTAAGAGAGGTGTGTGGTAATAAAAAGAGTGTGGTTGAGAGAGCAGAAGGTGTTTTGAAATGGTCTGGTCACATGGAGAGAATGGGTGAGGAAAGACTGACCAAGAGGATATATGTGGCAGAGGTGGAGGGAACGAGGAGAAGTGGGAGACCAAATTGGAGGTGGAAAGATGGAGTGGAAAAGATTTTGAGTGATCGGAGCCCGAACATGCAGGAGAGTGAAAGGCGTGCAAGGAATAGAGTGAACTGGAACGATGTGGTATACTGGGGTTGAAGTGCTGTCAATGGATTGAACCAGGGCCTGTGAAGCATCTGGGGTAAACCATGGAAAGTTCTGTAGGGCCTGGATGTGGAAAGGGAGCTGTGGTTTCGGTGCATTATTACATGACAGCTAGAGACTGAGTGTGAACAAATGTGGCCTTTGTTGTCTTTTCCTAGTGTTACCTCGCAAACATACGGGGGGGGGGGGGGGGGGGTGTGTGTGATTTCATGTGTGGCGGGGTTGTGAAGAGAATGAATAAATGCAGACTATGAATTATGTGCATGTGTATATATGTATATGTCTGTGTGTATATATATATATGTATACGTTGAGATGTATAGGTATGTATATTTGCATGTGTGGACGTGTATGTATATATATGTTTATGTGGGTGGGTTGGGCCATTCTTTCGTCTGTGTCCTTCCGCTACCTCGCTAACGCGGGATACAGCGTGTAATTTCATGTGTGGCGGGGTTGTGAAGAGAATGAATAAATGCAGACTATGAATTATGTGCATGTGTATATATGTATATGTCTGTGTGTATATATATATATGTATACGTTGAGATGTATAGGTATGTATATTTGCATGTGTGGACGTGTATGTATATATATGTTTATGTGGGTGGGTTGGGCCATTCTTTCGTCTGTTTCCTTCCGCTACCTCGCTAACGCGGGATACAGCGTGTAATTTCATGTGTGGCGGGGTTGTGAAGAGAATGAATAAATGCAGACTATGAATTATGTGCATGTGTATATATGTATATGTCTGTGTGTATATATATATATATATGTATACGTTGAGATGTATAGGTATGTATATTTGCATGTGTGGACGTGTATGTATATATATGTTTATGTGGGTGGGTTGGGCCATTCTTTCGTCTGTTTCCTTCCACTACCTCGCTAACGCGGGATACAGCGACAAAGCAAAATACTAATAATATAACAATATATGTATATGGCCTAACCCACCCACATACACATGTGTATACATACGCATCTACACACCCATATATAAGTAGGAGAGATGGCGAGAGAGCATTATTGGATTATGTGTTATTTGATAGGCGCGCAAAAGAGAGACTTTTGGATGTTAATGTGCTGAGAGGTGCAACTGGAGGGATGTGTGATCATTACCTTGTGGAGGCGAAGGTGAAGATTTGTAGAGGTTTTCAGAAAACAAGAGAGAATGTTGGGGTGAAGAGAGTGGTGAGAGTAAGTGTGCTTGGGATGGAGACTTGTGTGAGGAAGTAACTGTAGAGACTGAATGCAGAATGGAAAAGGGTGAGAGTAAAGGATATCTGGGAGTGGGGGCGGAATGTGATTTATTTAGGGAAGCAGTGTTGCCTTGTGCAAAAGATGCTTGTGACATGAGAAGCGTGGAAGGTGGGCAGATTAGAAAGGGTAGTGAGTGAAGGGATGAAGTAAGATTGTTAGTACAAGAGAAGAGAAAGGCATTTGGACAATTTTCGCAAGGATTGTGCAAATGACTGGGAGATGTATAAAAGAAAGAGGCAAGAGGTCAAGAGAAAGGTGCAAGAGGTGAAAAAGAGGGCAGATTGGCAGATATAGGGTGTTTTGGTCGAGGTGGTGTGCCAAGTGAGAGGGTCGAGGAGAATAATTTGGTAAACAGAGAATAGGTAGTGAAAGCTTTGTGGAAGATGAAAGTCGGAAAAACGGCGAGTTAGGATGGTATTGCAGTGGAATCTATTGAAAAAGGGGGTGACTGTGTTGTTGAATGATTGGCGAGGATGTTCAATGTATGTATGGTTCATGGTGAAGTGCCTGAGGATTGGTGGAATCCATGTATAGTGCCATAGTACAAAGGCAAAGGGGATAAGAGTGAGTGTTCAAATTACAGAAGTATAAGTCTGTTGAGTATTCCTGGGAAATTATATGGGAGGTTATTGATCAAGAGGGTCAAGGCATGTACAGAGCACCACACTGGGGAGAAGCAGTGTGGTTTCAGAAGTGGTACAGGATGTGTGGATTAGATGTTTGCTTTGAAGAATGTATGTGAGAAATACTTAGAAAAGCAGTTGGATTTGTATGTAGCATTTATGGGTCTGGAGAAGGCAAATGATAGAGTGATAGAGATGCTTTGTGGAAGGTATTAAGAGTATACGGTGTGGGAGGTAAGTTGCTAAAAGCAGTGAAAAGATTTAACGAGGATGTAAGGCATGTGTATGACTAGGAAGAGAGGAAGTGATTGGTTCTCAGTGAATGTCGGTTTGGGCAGGGGTGTGTGATGTCTCCATGGTGTTTTGGAGAGAGAGGTAAGTATGCAGTCTGTTGCGGATGAGAGGGCTTGAGAAGTGAATCAGTTGTTGTTCCCTGATGATACAGTGCTGGTGGCTGATTCGGATGAGAAACTGCAGAAGTTGGTGACTGAGTTTGGTAAAGTATGTGAGAGAAGAAAGTTGAGAGTAATTGTGAGTAAGAGCAAGGTTATTAGGTACAGTAGGGTTGAGGGTCAAGTCAATTGGGAGGTAATTTTGAATGGAGAAAAATGAGAAAGTGAGGTGTTTTAGATATCTGGGAGTGGATTTGGCAGTGGATGGAACCATGGAAGCGGAAGTGAGTCACAGGGTGGGGGAGGGGGCAAAGGTTCTGGGAGCGTTGAGTAATGTGTGGAAGGCGAGAACATTATCTCGGACAGCAAAATTGGGTATGTTTGAAGTATTAGTGGTTCCAATAATGTAATATGGTTGTCAGGCATGGGCGATAGATAGGGTTGTGCGAAGGAGGGTTGATGATGGAAATGAGATATTTGAGGACAATACGTGGTGTGAGGTGGTTTGATCAAGTAATGAAAGGGTGAGAGAGATGTGTGGTAATAAAAAGAGTGTGGGTAAGAGGGCAGAAAGAGGGTGTATTGAAGTGGCTTGGTCATATGGAGAGAATGAGTGAGGAAAGATTGAGAAAAAGGATATATGTGTCAGAGGTCAAGGGAACGAGGAGAAGTGGGTAACCAAAGTGAAGGTGGAAGGATGGAGTGAAAAAGATTTTGAGTGATCGGGGCCTGAACATACAGGAGGGTGAAAGATGTGCAAGGAATAGAGTAAATTGGAACGATGTGGCACACTGGGGTTGACATATTGTCAGTGGATTGAAGCAGGGCATGTGAAGCATCTAAGGTAAACCATGGAAAGTTTTGTGGGGCTTGGATGTGGAAAGGGAGCTGTGGTGTTGGTGCATTACATATGACAGCTAGAGACTGAGTGTGAAAGAATGTGGCCTTTGTTGTCTTTTCCTAGCGCTACCTTGCGCGCACGCATGGGGAAGGGGGGTGTCATTTCATGTATGGCTTGGTGGTGGCGGGAATGGTTGAAGGCAGCATGTATGAATATGTACATGTGTATATATGTATAAATCTTTGTATGTATATGTATGTATACATGGTAATGTATAGGTATGTATATGTGCATGTGTGGGTGTTTATTTACATACATGAGCATGTGAGTAGGTTGGACCATTCTTTCGTCTGTCTCCTTGCGCTACCCTGCTAACGCGAGAGACAGTGTCTTAATATAATAAAAAAAATGAATATAATATATATATCTTTTTTTTTTTTTTTGCTTTGTCGCTGTCTCCCGCGTTTGCGAGGTAGCGCAAGGAAACAGACGAAAGAAATGGCCCAACACACCACCATACACATGTATATACATACATCCACACACGCAAATATACATACCTACACAGCTTTCCATGGTTTACCCCAGACGCTTCACATGCCCTGATTCAATCCACTGACAGCACGTCAACCCCGGTATACCACATCGATCCAATTCACTCTATTCCTTACCCTCCTTTCACCCTCCTGCATGTTCAGGCCCCCATCACAGAAAATCTTCTTCACTCCATCTTTCCACCTCCAATTTGGTCTCCCACTTCTCCTTGTTCCCTCCACCTCCGACACATATATCCTCTTGGTCAATCTTTCCTCACTCATTCTCTCCATGTGCCCAAACCATTTCAAAACACCCTCTTCTGCTCTCTCAACCATCCTCTTTTTATTTCCACACATCTCTCTTACCCTTACGTTACTTACTCGATCAAACCACCTCACACCACACATTGTCCTCAAACATCTCATTTCCAGCACATCCATCCTCCTGGCACAACTCTATCCATAGCCCACGCCTCGCAGCAATACAACATTGTTGGAACCACTATTCCTTCAAACATACCCATTTTTGCTTTCCGAGATAATGTTCTCGACTTCCACACATTCTTCAAGGCTCCCAGGATTTTCGCCCCCTCCCCCACCCTATGATCCACTTCCGCTTCCATGGTTCCATCCGCTGCCAGATCCACTCCAATATATCTAAAAACACTTTTATTTCCCTCAGTTTTTTCTCCATTCAAACTTTTTTTTATTTTCATTTTGCTTTGTCGCTGTCTCCCGCGTTTGCGAGGTAGCGCAAGGAAACAGACGAAAGAAATGGCCCAACCCACCCCCATACACATGTATATACATACACGTCCACACACGCAAATATACATACCTATACATCTCAATGTACACATATATATACACACACAGACACATACATATATACCCATGCACACAATTAACACTGTCTGCCTTTATTCATTCCCATCGCCACCTCGCCACACATGGAATACCATCCCCCTCCCCCCTCATGTGTGCGAGGTAGAGCTAGGAAAAGACAACAAAAGCCCCATTCGTTCACACTCAGTCTCTAGCTGTCATGCAATAATGCCCGAAACCACAGCTCCCTTTCCACATCTAGGCCCCACAGAACTTTCCAGACACTTCACATGCCCTGATTCAATCCAATGACAGCACGTCAACCCCGGTACACTACATTGATCCAATTCACTCTATTCCTTGCCCGCCTTTCACCCTCCTGCATGTTCAGGCCCCGATCACTCAAAATCTTTTTCACTTCATCTTTCAACCTCCAATTTGGTCTCCCAATTCTCCTCGTTCCCTCCACCTCCGACACATATATCCTCTTGGTCAATCTTTCCTCATTCATTCTCTCCATGTGCCCAAACCATTTCAAAACACCCTCTTCTGCTCTCTCAACCACGCTCTTTTTATTTCCACACATCTCTCTTACCCTTACATTACTTACTCGATCAAACCACCTCACACCACACATTGTCCTCAAACATCTCATTTCCAGCACATCCACCCTCCTGCGCACAACTCTATCCATAGCCCACGCCTCGCAACCATACAACATTGTTAGAACCACTATTCCTTCAAACATACCCATTTTTGCTTTCCAAGATAATGTTCTCGACTTCCACACATTCTTCAAGGCTCCCAGGATTTTCGCCCCCTCCCCCACCCTATGATTCACTTCTGCCTCCATGGTTCCATCCGCTGCCAGATCCACTCCCAGATATCTAAAACACTTTACTTCCTCCAGTTTTTCTCCATTCAAACTTACATCCCAACTGACTTGACCCTCAACCCTACTGTACCTAATAACCTTGCTCTTATACACACTTACTCTTAACTTTCTTCTTTCACACACTTTACCAAACTCAGTCACCAGCTTCTGCAGTTTCTCACATGAATCAGCCACCAGCACTGTATCATCAGCGAACAACAACTGACTCACTTCCCCAGCTCTCTCATCCACAACAGACTTCATACTTGCCCCTCTTTCCAAAACTCTTGCATTCACCTCCCTAACAACCCCATCTATAAACAAATTAAACAACCATGGAGACATCACACACCCCTGCCGCAAACCTACATTCACTGAGAACCAATCACTTTCCTCTCTTTCTACACGTACACATGCCTTACATCCCCCATAAAAACTTTTCACTGCTTCTAACAACTTGCCTCCCACACCATATATTCTTAGTACCTTTCCACAGAGAATCTCTATCAACTCTATCATATGCCTTCTCCAGATCCATAAATGCTACATACAAATCCATTTGCTTTTCTAAGTATTTCTCACATACATTCTTCAAAGCAAACACCTGATCCACACATCCTCTACCACTTCTGAAACCACACTGCTCTTCCCCAATCTGATGCTCTGTACAAGCCTTCACCCTCTCAATCAATACCCTCCCATATAATTTACCAGGAATACTCAACAAACTTATACCTCTGTAATTTGAGCACTCACTCTTATCCCCTTTGCCTTTGTACAATGGCTATGCATGCATTCCGCCAATCCTCAGGCACCTCACCATGAGTCATACATACATCAAATAACCTTACCAACCAGTCAACAATACAGTCACCCCCTTTTTTAATATAATCCACTGCAATACCATCCAAACCTGCTGCCTTGCTGGCTTTCATCTTCCGCAAAGCTTTTACTACCTCTTCTCTGTTTACCAAATCATTTCCCCTAACCCTCTCACTCTGCACACCACCTCGATCAAAACACCCTATATCTGCCACTCTATCATCAAACACATTCAACAAACCTTCAAAATACTCACTCCATCTCTTTCTCATATCACCACTACTTGTTATCACCTCCCCATTAGCGCCCTTCACTGAAGTTCCCATTTGCTCCCTTGTCTTACGCACTTTATTTACCTCCTTCCAGAACATCTTTTTATTCTCCCTAAAATTTAATGATACTCTCTCACCCCAACTCTCATTTGCCCTCTTTTTCTATTCATTATACTTTGTCGCTGTCTCCCGCGTTCCCGAAGAAGTGCAAGGAAACAGACGAAAGAATGGCCTAACCCACCCACATACACATGTATATATATACACACATCAACACACGCACATATATATACCTATACATTTCAACATATACATATATATACATACACAGACATATACATATATACACATGTACATAATTCATACTTGCTGCCTTTATTCATTCCCGCTGCCACCCTGCCACACATGAAATGACAACCCCCTCCCCCTACATGCACAAAAGGTAGCACTAGGAAAAGACAAAAAAGGCCACATTCATTCACACTCAGTCTCTAGCTGTCATGTATAATGCACCGAAACCACAGCTCCCTTTCCATATCCAGGCCCCACAAAACTTTCCATGGTTTAACTCAGATGCTTCACATACCCTGGTTCAATCCATGGACAGCACGTTGCCCCAGTATACCACATCGTTCCAATTCACTCTAATCCTTGCACGCCTTTCACCCTCCTGCATGTTCCAGCTCTGATCGCTCAAAATCTTTTTCACTCCATCTCACCACCTCCAATTTGGTCTCCCACTTCTCATTCCCTTCACCTTTGACACACATATCCTCTTTGTCAATCTTTCCTCACTTATTCTCTACATGTGACCAAACCATTTCAAAACACCCTCTTCTGCTCTCTCAACGACACTCTTTTTATTACCACACATCTCCCTTACCCTTTCATAACTTACTCGATCAAACCACCTCACACCACATATTGTCCTTAAACATCTCCTTTCCAACACATTAACCCTCCTCCGAACAACCCTATCTATCGCCCACGCTTCGCAACCATATAACATTGTTGGAACCACTATTCCTTCAAATATACCCAGTTTTGCTTTCCGAGATAATGTTCTCGTCTTCCACGCATTTTTCACTGCTCCCAGAACTTTTGCCCCCTCCCCAACCCTGTGACTCACTATCGCTTCCATGGTTCCATCCGCTGCCAAATCCACACCCAGATATCCAAAACACTTCCCTTCCTCCAAATTTTCTCAATTCACACTTACCTCCCAACTGACTTGTCCCTCGACCCTACTGTACCTAATAACCTTGCTCTTATTCACATTTACTCTAAGCTTTCTTCTTTCACACACTTTACCAAACTCAGTCACCAGCTTCTGCAGTTTCTCACCTGAATCAGCCACCAGCGCTGTATCATCAGCGAACAACAACTGACTCACTTCCCAAGCTCTCTCATCCACAACAGATGGCATACTTGTGTGTCTGTGGTGGGGTGGTGATGGGAATGGATGAAGGCAGCAAGTATGAATATGTATTTATTTACTATTTATTTTGCTTTGTCGCTGTCTCCCGCATTAGCGAGGTAGCGCAAGGAAACAGATGAAAGAATGGCCCAACCCACCCACATACACATGTATATACATACACATCCACACACGCAAATATATACATACCTATACATCTCAACATATACATATATATATACACACCCAGACATATACATATATACACATGTACATAATTCATAGTCTGCCTTTATTCCCATCGCCACCCCGCCACACATGAAATAACAACCCCCTGCCCCCCTCATGTGCGCAAGGTCGCGCTAGGAAATGACAATAAAAGCCACATTCATTCACACTCAGTCTCTAGATGTAATGTAATAATGTACCAAAACCACAGCTACCTTTCCACATCCAGGCCCCACAGAACTTTCTATGGTTTACCCCAGACACTTCACATGCCCTGGTTCAATCCACTGACAGCATATTGACCCCGGTATACCGCACTGTTCCAATTCACTCTATTTCTTGCACACGTTTCACCCTCCTGCATGTTCAGGCCCCAATCACTCAAAATCTTTTTCACTCCATCTTTCCACCTCCAATTTGTCTCCCACTTCTCCTCGTTCCCTCCACCTCTGACACATATATCCTCTTGGTCAATCTTTCCTCACTCATTCTCTCCATGTGACCAAACCATTTCAAAACACTCTCTTCTGCTCTCTCAACCACACTCTTCTTAGTACCACACATCTCTCTTACCCTATTATTACTTACATGATCAAACCATCTCACACCACATCTGTCCTCAAACATCTCATTTCCAGCACATCCACCCTCCTCCGCACAACTCTATCCATAGCCCACACCTCACAACCACATAACATTGTTGGAACCACTATTCCTTCAAACATACCCATTTTTGCTTTCCGAGATAATGTTCTCGCCTTCCACACATTCTTCAACGATCCCAGAACTTTCGCCCCCTCCCCATCCTGTGACTCACTTCCGCTTCAATGGTTCCATCCGCTGACAAATCCACTCCCAAATATCTGAAACATTTCACTTCCTCTAGTTTTCCTCCATTCAAACTTACCTCCCAACTGACTTGTCCCTCAACCCTACTGTACCTAATAATTAACCTTGCTCTTATTCACGTTTACTTTAAGCTTTCTTCTTTCACACACTTTTCTAAACTCAGTCACCAGCTTCTGCAGTTTCTCATCTGAATGAGCCACCAGCGCTGTATCATCCACGAACAACAACTGACTCACTTCCCAAGCTGTCTCATCTACAACAGACTGCATACTTGCCCCTCTCTCCAAAACTCTTGCATTCACCTCCCTAACAACCCCATCCATAAACAAATTAAACAACCATGGAGACATCACACACCCCTGCTGCAAATCAACATTCGCTGAGAACCAATTGCTTTCCTCTCTTCCTCCTCATACACATGCCTTACATCCTCGATAAAAACTTTTCACTGCTTCTAATAACTTGCCTCCCACACCATATATTCTTAATACCTTCCACAGAGCATCTCTATCAACTCTAACATATGCCTTCTCCAGATCCATAAATGCTACATACAAATCCACTTTCTTTTCTAAGTATTTCTTACATACATTCTTCAAAGCAAAAATCTGATCCACACATCCTTTACCATTTCTTTAATCACACTGCTCTTCCCCAATCTGATGCTCTGTACATGCTTTCACCCTCTTAATCAATACCCTCCCATATAATTTCCCAGGAATACTCAACTTATACCTCTGTAATTTTAGCACTCACCTTTATCCCCTTTGCCTTTGTACAATAATAATAATAATGCACCTTATTAAATTGACTGATTTATTACTGCATTGCTCTAATGATCCCAGATCAAACTTTAAATTTGTGTACTAACTACAAGACTACCAAAAGAGCAGCAGAGCAAAAACGGTACTCACCTACTAACTTGGAAAGTGTAACCATAATCTGATAATTCTTGGGCCATTTTGCAAAATGTTCACCATTTATCCAGCAGTCTTCATTTAGCATAAATTCAAAATGTGATGAAAAAAATAAAAATGCATATCATCACCCATCTGAGATTTAAGAATCTGAGGAACTACAAGATGCAAAGGCAACATCAGACAAACAGGGAACTTCCTACTTAAAGAGGAGAGAAACAATTTATCTATGGTTTCACCTACAATGCTGTATAAGTTTTTTCTTCATGAGCAAGGACAAAGCTTTCACATACATACTTCTAAGATCTGGAGACATGATTAAAAAGTCAAATATCAACCCACCTTTTTCAATATTTTCAGTAACATAATTTTTTGGCATCTTCAAAAACATGTTTCCAGCACAGATCCAGGTTCTGGAGTTTGGGTTTTTGCTAATCAAATTATTTGTCTGTAATTGCCGCAGTGCCTCCCTATTGGTATTACGACGGCGATCTAAAGTGACAATCTCCTGCTGGTCAGTAATCACCTCTTCAGCTGCTGCTTCCACCTCTTCTAAATGCTGCTGAACCACTGCAGGAGACTCTGCCATTGTGCAACGCTGCAAAAAAGGTTTAGTGTAATGTGCTGCAGAATCTCCATTATGCACTTCAGATATCTGAAAGTCTCTATCATCCACACAAACTGCACCCTCCTAAGCTATAAAAATTAAGAAAACATGAATAACTGTTGACCATTGAGCCTATAAGATGGTAATACTTTATGTTATATAAGTTTAAAAATATGCAAAAATAGCATTAGTGATAAGTGATAACCTGAAAATTCCAAAACTTATTGTTTACTTTATACTTGTTTATAAGATCTTTAACTGTAATTAAATACCATTATAGTATAAGAAAAAAACTTAGGAGATTTGCCAATTTCTGTAAATTCATATTTCATATGTACCCTACACAACAGAAAAAGGTATTTTCCTGAAAAGGTGGCCTTAAGAAAAATTCGGGTAAAACCCGTTTTCCCATAAACACCCACTATATCTTTGTTAATTCATACCTACAGAAGATATTTCATCCCCAGGACAATAAAAACACACCTATAAATGCAGATATTCCTTTTCAAACACTTAACATAAATTGATAAAGTTTTGATAATGATAATAATAGAAAAATTTTCATATTTGATAGCCATTTCCACAAATAGTGAGGTAGCACCAGGAACAGACTAAAAAAGGCCACATCCACTCACATACACATACACATACATTTTTTTATCATACTTGATCGTCATTTCCCATGTCAGCAAGGTAAAGACAGAAAACAGACAAAGAAAGACATATCCACTCACATAAAACATATATATACAAATATACACATACATATACATACGTAAGTTTGTTGAGTATTCCTGGTAAATTATATGGGAGGGTATTGATTGAGAGGGTGAATGCATGTACAGAGCATCAGATTGGGGAAGAGCAGTGTGGTTTCAGAAGTGGTAGAGGATGTGTGGATCAGGTGTTTGCTTTGAAGAATGTATGTGAGAAATACTTAGAAAAGCAAATGGATTTGTATGTAGCAATTGAGTGGGAGATGTATAAAAGAAAGAGACAGGAGGTCAAGAGAAAGGTGCAAGAGGTGAAAAAGAGGGCAAATGAGAGTTGGGGTGAGAGAGTACCATTAAATTTTAGGGAGAATAAAAAGATGTTCTGGAAGGAGGTAAATAAAGTGCGTAAGACAAGGGAGCAAATGGGAACTTCAGTGAAGGGCGCAAATGGGGAGGTGATAACAAGTAGTGGTGATGTGAGAAGGAGATGGAGTGAGTATTTTGAAGGTTTGTTGAATGTGTTTGATGATTGAGTGGCAGATATAGGGTGTTTTGGTCGAGGTGGTGTGCAAAGTGAGAGGGTTAGGGAAAATGATTTGGTAAACAGAGAAGAGGTAGTAAAAGCTTTGCTGAAGATGAAAGCCGGCAAGTCAGCAGGTTTGGATGGTATTGCAGTGGAATTTATTAAAAAAGGGGGTGACTGTATTGTTGACTGGTTGGTAAGGTTATTTAATGTATGTATGACTCATGGTGAGGTGCCTGAGGATTGGCGGAATGCGTGCATAGTGCCATTGTACAAAGGCAAAGGGGATAAGAGTGAGTGCTCAAATTACAGAGGTACAAGTTTGTTGAGTATTCCTGGGAAATTATATGGGAGGGTATTGATTGAGAGGGTGAAGGCATGTACAGAGCATCAGATTGGGGAAGAGCAGTGTGGTTTCAGAAGTGGTAGAGGATGTGTGGATCAGGTGTTTGCTTTGAAGAATGTATGTGAGAAATACTTAGAAAAGCAAATGGATTTGTATGTAGCATTTATGGATCTGGAGAACGCATATCATAGAGTTGATAGAGATGTTCTGTGGAAGGTATTAAGAATATATGGTGTGGGAGGCAAGTTGTTAGAAGCAGTGAAAAGTTTTTACCGAGGATGTAAGGCATGTGTACGTGTACGAAGAGAGGAAAGTGATTGGTTCTCAGTGAATGTAGGTTTGCGGCAAGGGTGTGTGATGTCTCCATGGTTGTTTAATTTGTTTATGGATGGGGTTGTTAGGGAGGTGAATGCAAGAGTTTTGGAAAGAGGGGCAAGTATGAAGTCTGTTGGGGATGAGAGAGCTTGGGAAGTGAGTCAGTTGTTGTTCGCTGATGATACAGCGCTGGTGGCTGTTTCATGTGAGAAACTGCAGAAGCTGGTGACTGAGTTTGGTAAAGTGTGTGAAAGAAGAAAGTTAAGAGTAAATGTGAATAAGAGCAAGGTAATTAGGTACAGTAGGGTTGAGGGTCAAGTCAATTGGGAGGTAAGTTTGAATGGAGAAAAACTGGAGGAAGTAAAGTGTTTTAGATATCTGGGAGTGGATCTGGCAGCGGATGGAACCATGGAAGCGGAAGTGGATCATAGGGTGGGGGAGGGGGCGAAAATCCTGGGAGCCTTGAAGAATGTGTGGAAGTCAAGAACATTATCTCGGAAAGCAAAAATGGGTATGTTTGAAGGAATAGTGGTTCCAACAATGTTGTATGGTTGCGAGGCGTGGGCTATGGATAGAGTTGTGCGCAGGAGGATGGATGTGCTGGAAATGAGATGTTTGAGGACAATGTGTGGTGTGAGGTGGTTTGATCGAGTAAGTAACGTAAGGGTAAGAGAGATGTGTGGAAATAAAAAGAGGATGGTTGAGAGAGCAGAAGAGGGTGTTTTGAAATGGTTTGGGCACATGGAGAGAATGAGTGAGGAAAGATTGACCAAGAGGATATATGTGTCGGAGGTGGAGGGAACGAGGAGAAGTGGGAGACCAAATTGGAGGTGGAAAGATGGAGTGAAAAAGATTTTGTGTGATCGGGGCCTGAACATGCAGGAGGGTGAAAGGAGGGCCAAGAATAGAGTGAATTAGATCGATGTGGTATACCGGGGTTGACGTGCTGTCAGTGGATTGAATCAGGGCATGTGAAGCGTCTGGGGTAAACCATGGAAAGCTGTGTAGGTATGTATATTTGCGTTTGTGGACGTATGTATATACATGTGTATGGGGGTGGGTTGGGGCCATTTCTTTCGTCTGTTTCCTTGCGCTACCTCGCAAACGCGGGAGACATCGACAAAAAAAAAAAAAAAAAAAAAAAAATTATGGATCTGGAGAAGGCATATGATAGAGTTGATAGAGATGCTCTGTGGAAGGTATTAAGAATATATGGTGTGGGAGGCAAGTTGTTAGAAGCAGTAAAAAGTTTTTATCAAGGATGTAAGGCATGTGTAAGTGTAGGAAGAGGAAAGTGATTGGTTTTCAGTGAATGTAGGTTTGCGGCAGGGGTGTGTGATGTCTCCATGGTTGTTTAATTTGTTTATGGATGGGGTTGTTAGGGAGGTGAATGCAAGAGTTTTGGAAAGAGGGGCAAGTATGAAGTCTGTTGGGGATGAGAGAGCTTGGGAAGTGAGTCAGTTGTTGTTCGCTGATGATACAGCGCTGGTGGCTGATTCATGTGAGAAACTGCAGAAGCTGGTGACTGAGTTTGGTAAAGTGTATGAAAGAAGAAAGTTAAGAGTAAATGTGAATAAGAGCAAGGTAATTAGGTACAGTAGGGTTGAGGGTCAAGTCAATTGGGAGGTAAGTTTGAATGGAGAAAAACTGGAGGAAGTAAAGTGTTTTAGATATCTGGGAGTGGATCTGGCAGCAGATGTAAGCATGGAAGCGGAAGTGGATCATAGGGTGGGGGAGGGGGCGAAAATCCTGAAGAATGTGTGGAAGTCGAGAACATTATCTCAGAAAGCAAAAATGGCTATGTTTGAAGGAATAGTGGTTCCAACAACGTTGTATGGTTGCGAGGCGTGGGCTATGGATAGAGTTGTGCGCAGGAAGATGGATGTGCTGGAAATGAGATGTTTGAGGACAATGTGTGGTGTGAGGTGGTTTGATCGAGTAAGTAATGTAAGGGTAAGAGAGATGTGTGGAAATAAAAAGAGCGTGGTTGAGAGAGCAGAAGAGGGTGTTTTGAAATGGTTTGGGCACATGGAGAGAATGAGTGAGGAAAGATTGACCAAGAGGATATATGTGTCGGAGGTGGAGGGAACGAGAAGTGGGAGACCAAATTGGAGGTGGAAAGATGGAGTGAAAAAGATTTTGTGTGATCGGGGCCTGAACATGCAGGAGGGTGAAAGGAGGGCAAGGAATAGAGTGAATTAGATCGATGTGGTATACCGGGGTTGACGTGCTGTCAGTGGATTGAATCAGGGCATGTGAAGCGTCTGGGGTAAACCTTGGAAAGCTGTGTAGGTATGTATATTTGCGTGTGTGGACGTATGTATATACATGTGTATGGGGGTGAGTTGGGCTATTTCTTTCGTCTGTTTCCTTGCCCTACCTCGCAAACGCGAGACAGAAAAAAAAAAAACATACATACATATGTATATATCCATATATATATACATACACATAAATATACACATATACACCAGTACATATTCATGCGTGCATGCCTTCCTCCATTCCTGATGCCATCCCACCCCACAGGAAACAGCAAAAATGCATGAAGGAAAAGAAAAAAGATAACATATACATTCTCCTCCCCCACACCCAATCGTTGCCCACTGCATCAGTAAGGTAGCACCAGGAAACAGACGAAGAAAGGCTAAACCCACTCGTACTTGTTCTCTAGCTGTCGTGTGTAATGCATCAAAACCACAGTTCCCTATCCACATCTAAGTCCCAGAGACTTTTCCATGGTCTACCCTTGACATTTCAAATGCCTTGATTCAGTCCACTGACAGCAGGTCAACCTCTGTATACCACATCATTCCAATTCACTTTATTCTGTGCTTGCCTTTCACCCTCCTGCATGCTCAGGCCCCAATCACTGAAAATCTTTTTCACTCTATCCTTCCATCTCCAATTTGCTCTCCCAGTTCTCCTTGTTACCTCCACTTCAGATGGATGTCAACCTTTCCTCTTTCATTCTCCCCATAAGACCAATCAATTTCAACAGACTATCTTCTGCTTTCTCAACAACATTCTTTTTATTTCTAAATATCTCCCTTACCCTTTCATAACTTACTCTATCAAACCAACTCACACCACATACTATCGCCAAACATTTTATTTCCAACAAATCCACCCTCCTCCACACAACCCATGTCTCGCAAGCATATAATATTGATGAAGCTACTATTCCTTCATACATTCCCATCTTTGCCCTCCGAGATAAAATTATCTCTTTCCACACATTCTTCATTGCTCCCAGAACCTTCGTTACCTCCCCACCCTACCATTCACTTCTGCTTCTAAGGTTCCATTCGCTGCCAAGTCCACTCCCAGATATCTAAAAAACTCGACTTCCTCCAATTTTTCTTCATTCAAACCTACATTCCAACTAAACTTGCTTTCATTCATATCTACTCTCAACTTTCTCCTTTCACACACTCTTCCAAACTCAGTCACTAATTTCTCCAGTTCCTCACTCAAATCAGCCACCAGTGCTGTTTCATTGGCAAACAACAACTAACTCAAATTCCCAGGCACTCTCATCCCCAAGAGACTGCATACTTGCCCCTCTCTGCAAAACTCTTGCATTTACTTCCGTCACCACCTCACCCATAAAAAATTAAACATACATGCTGACAGCACACATCCATGCTGCAGACTGACCTTCACTGGACACCATTCACTCTCCACTCAGTAAAATCTCTGCTTATAGCAGCTTACCTCCCACACCATATATTCTTAATACCTTCCATAAAGCATCTCTATCAACCCTAACATATGCCTTCTCCAGATCCATACATACCATATACACATCCATTTGTTTTTCAAAGTATTTCTCACACACATTCTTCAAAGCAAACACCTGATCCACATATCCTCTGCCACTTCTGAAACCACACCGCTCCTCTCCATTATGATCCTCTGTGCATGCCTTCATTCTCTAAATCAATGCACTTCCATACAACTTACCAGGATTATACAAAAAACATATCTCTTTAGTTTAAAACTCACCTTTAACTCCTTTGCCTTTATACAATGGCACTATCCATGCATTCTGCCAGTCCTCAGGCACTTTACCATGATGCATACTTACACTGAATATCTTTACCAACCAATGAACACAGTCACCCCTTCCTTAACATATTCATCAGCAATACCATCCACTTCTGACACCGTGCTGCATTTCATCTTCAGCAAGGCTTTCACCACCTCTTCTCTTCTCTAAACTACTCTCCATGATTCTCTCACTTTGATACCGCCTTGACCCAAAACACCCTACACCTGCTAGTCTATCATCACACATTCATTCAAAATACTCACTTTATCACTTCCTGTTACCACTTCCCCTTTGCCTCCTTAACCAATGTTCTCATTTGTTCTCCTGTCCTTCACATATTCTTTACCTCCTTCCAACACATCTTTTTATTCTCCCTAAAGTTTAATGAGACCCTCTGAACACAAACCTCATTTGCCCTCTTTTTAAACCCCTGCACCTTCCTTTTGACCTTCTGCCACATTCTTTTATACATTTCCTGATGAATTGCACTCTATATCTGCAAGAACAAACCAAATGCCTCTCTTTTCTTTTTCACTAACATCTTTACTTCTTCAGCCCACTACTCACTACCCTTTCTAATCTGCACACCTCCCATCTTTTGCATGCTACATGCATCTCTTGCACTTGCCATCACCACTTCCCTGAATACCTCCCATTCCTCGTCCACTCCCCAAACTTATCTGCTCTTACCTTTTGCCATTCCATACTCAATCTTTTCTGGCATTTCTTTATACATGTCTCCATTCCAAGCTCACTTACTTTCACCACTCTCTTCTCCCAGAAATAGCTTCCTCTTCTTCAAAAACCTCTCCAAATCTTCATCCTTGCCTCCACATCCCATCAGCTGTATCTTTCAGCACATTTACATCCAAAAGTCTCTCTTTTACATTCCTATCAATTAATACTTAATCCAATAAGGCCCATTAATCATCTCACCTACTGTGGTGAGTTCCTGATTAAATTATTCTTTATAGTATTGTTGTTGCTAAAGGCAATATCTATGTTAAAGGATTTAAGCAACCTGTCATTACCCAACCCCACATGAAACAGCATCGCTACCCCATGCTTCAACAAGGTAGTGCCAGGAAAACAGACAAAAATCCTCCCCTCCAGTTTTTACTTTTCCAAAAGAAGGAACAGAGAAGAAGGCTAAGTGAGGATTTCTCTAACGCTCAGTCCTCTGTTTTTGACGCCACCTCACCAATGCGGGAAATGCCAATACGTGTGAAAGAAAAAGTGAAAAAGTGAAGAGGAAGTGAAGTGTTTTAGATATCTGGGAGTGGATTTGGCAACGGATGGAACCACGGAAGCAGAAGTGAATCATAGGGTGGGGGAGGGGGCAAAAGTTCTGGGAGCATTGAAGAATGTGTGGAAGTCGAACACATTATCTCGGAAAGCAAAAATGGGTATGTTTAAGGAAATAGTGGTTCCAACAATGTTATATGGTTGCAAGGTGTGAGCTATGCATAGAGTTGCACGGAGGAGGGTGGATGTGCTGGAAATGATATGTTTGAGGTCAATATGTGGTGTGAGGTGGTTTGATCGAGTAAGTAATAATAGGGTAAGAGAGATGTGTGGTAATAAAAAGACTGTGGTTGAGAGAGCAGAAGAGGGTATTTTGATATGGTTTGGTCACATGGAGAAAATGAGTGAGGAAAGATTGACCAAGAGGATATATGTGGCAGAGGTGGAGGGAACGAGGAGAAGTGGGAGACCAAATTGGAGGAGGAAAGATGGAGTGAAAAAGATTTTGAGTGATAGGGGCCTGAACATGCAGGAAGGTGAAAGGCGTGCAAGGAATAGAGTGAATTGGAACGATGTGGTATACCGGGGTCGACGTGCTGTCAATGGATTGAACCAGGGCATGTGAAGCGTCTGAGGTAAACCATGAAAAGTTGTGGGGCCTGGATGTGGAAAGGGAGCTATGGTTTCAGTGCATTATTACATGACAGCTAGAGACAGTGTGAACGAATGGGGCCTTTGTTGTCTTTTCCTAGCACTACCTCGCACACATGAGGGGGGAGGGGGTTTTTATTTCATGTGTGGCGGGGTGGCGATGGGAATGAATAAAGGCAGACAGTATGAACTATGTACATGTGTATATATGTATATGTCTGTGTGTATATATATATATATATATACATTGAGATGTATGGGTATGTATATTTGCGTGTGTGGACGTGTATGTATATCCATGTGTATGTGGGTGGGTTGGGCCATTCTCTCATCTGTTTCCTTGCGCTACCTCACTAACACGGGAGACAACGACAAAGCAAAATAAATAAATAAAAAATAAAATATATATATACATATATCATACTGAACACTCAGCTTTATCTCCTTTACCTTTGTACAATGGCACTATGCATGCATTCAGCCAATCCTCAGGCACCTCTTCATGAACTATACAAGCACTGAATATCCTCACCAACCATTCAACAACACAGGCACCCCCTTTTTTAATAAATTTCACTGCAATACCATCCAAACCTGCCGCATTACCAACTTTCATCTTCCGGAAATCTTTCACTACCTCTTTTCTGTTCACCAAACCATTCTCCCTGACCCTCTAACTTCGCAGACCACCTCAACAAAACACCCTATATCTTCCACTCTATCATCAAACACATTCAACAAACCTTCAAAATACTCACTCCATCTCTTTGTCACTTCATCATTACTCGTTATTACCTCCCCATTAGCCCCCTTCACCGATGTTTCCATTTGTTCTCTTGTCTTATGCACTTCATTTACCTCCTTCTAAAACATCATTTTATTCTCCCTAAAATCTAATGATATTCTCTCACCCCAACTCTCATTTGCCCTCTTTTTCACCTCTTGCACCTTTCTCTTGACCTCCGGCCTCTTTCTTTTATGCATCTCCCAGTCATTTGCACGACTTCCCTGCAAAAATTGTCCAGATGCCTCTCTCTCTTCTCTTTCACTAACAATCTTACTTCTTCATCCCACCACTCACTACCCTTTCTAATCTGCCCAACTCCCATCTTTCTCATGCCACATGCATCTCTTGCGCAAGCCATCACTGCTTTCCTAAATACATCTCATTCCTCCCCTACTCCCCTTTCGTCATTTGCTTTCACCTCTTCCCATTCTGCACTCAATCTCTCGTGGTACTTCCTCACACAGGTCTCCCTTCCAATCTCAATTACTGTCACCACTCTCTTCACCCAAACACTGTCTCTTCTTTTCTGAAAACCTTAACTACTCCTCACCTTAGCCTCCGCAAGATAATGATCAGACATCCCACCATTTGCCCCTCTCAGCACATTAACAGAAAAAAAAGTCTCTTTCATGCGCCTATCAATTAACATGTAATCCAATAACGCTCTCTGGCTGTCTCTCCTACTTATATACGTATACTTATGTATATCTCTCTTTTAAACCAGGTATTCCCAATCACCAGTCCTTTTTCAGCACACAAATCTACAAACTCTTCACCATTTCCATTTACAACACTGAACACCCCATGTATACCAATTATATCCTCAACTGCCACATTACTCACCTTTACATTCAAATCACCCTTCACTATAACCCGGTCTCATGCATCAAATCTGATACCACACTCACTCAGCTGCACCCTTTAAAACACTTGCCTCTCATGATCTTTCTTCTCATGACCAGGTGCATAGGCCTCAATAATCACCCATCACTCTCCATTCACTTTCAGTTTTACCCATATCAATCTAGAGTATATTTTCTTACACTCTATCACATACTCCCACAACTCCTGCTTCAGGAGTAGTGTTACTCCTTCCTTTGCTCTTGTCCTCTCACCAACCCCTGACTTTACTCCCGAGACATTCCCAAACCACTCTTTCCTTATACCCTTGAGCTTCATTTCACTCAAGGCCAAAACATCCAGGTTCCTTTCCTCAAACACACTACATATCTCTCCTTTTTTCTCATCTTGGTTACATCCACACACATTTAGACACCCCAATCTGAGCCTTCGAGGAGGATGAGCACTCCCCGCATGACTCCTTCTGTTTCCCCTTTTATGCAGTTAAATACAAGGAGGGGAGGGTTTAAATTACAGAGGTATAAGTTTGTTGAGTATTCCTGGGAAATCATATGGGAGGGTATTGATTCAGAGGGTATGTAGCATTTATGGATCTCGAGAAGGCATATGATAGGGTTGATTTAGATGCTTTGTGGAAGATATTAAGAGAAGATTGTGTGGGAGATAAGTTGGTAGAAGCAGTGAAAAGTTTTTACCAAGGATGTACTGTATGTGTGCGAGTAGGAAGAGAGGAAAGTGATTGGTTCCCAGTGAATGTTGGTTTGCGGCAGGGGTGCGTGATGTCTCCATGGTTGTTTAATTTGCTTATGGATGGGGTTGTTAGGGAGGTGAATGCAAGACTTTTGGAGAGAGGGGCAAGTATGCAGTCTGTTGTGGGTGAGAGGGCTTGGGAAGTGAGTCACTTGATGTTTGCTGATGATATAGTGCTGGTGGCTGATTCAGGTGACAAATTGCACAAGCTGGTGACTGAGTTTGGTAAAGTGTGTGAAAGAAGAAACCTGAGAGTGAATGTGAATAAGAGCAAGGTTATTAGGTTCAGTAGGGTTGAGGGACAAGTTAATTGGGAGGTAAATTTGAATGAAGAAAAACTGCAGGAAGTGAAGTGTTTTAGATACCTGGGAGTTGATTTAGCAGCAGATGGAACCATGGAAGCAGAAGTGAGTCATAGGGTGCGGGAGGGGGCAAATGTTCTGGAAGCGTTGAAGAATGTGTGGAAGCCAAGAACGTTATCTCGGAGAGCAAAAATGGGTATGTTTGAAGAAACAGTGCTTCCAACAATGTTATATGATTGCAAGGCATGGGCTATAGATAGGATTGTGCAGAGGAGGGTGGATGTGTTGGAAATGAAATGTTTCAAGACATTTTGTATAGGAGGTGGTTTGATCGAGTAAGTAATGAAAGGGTAAGAGAGATGTGTGATTCTAAAAAGAGTGTCTTTCAGAGAGCAGAAGAGGGTGTATCAAAATGGTCTGATCACATGGAGAGAATGAGTTAGGAAAGATTGACAATGAGGATACATGTGTCAGAGGTAGAGGGAATGAGGAGAAGTGGGAGACCAAATTGGAAGTGGAAGGATGGAGTGAGAAAGATTTTGAGTGATCGGGGCCTGAAGGGCGTGCAAGGAATAGAGTGAATTGGAACGATGTGGTATACTAGGGTCGATGTGCTGTCAATGGATTGAACCAGGGAATGTGAAGCGTCTGTGGTAAACCATGGAAAGTTTTGTGGGGCCTGGATGTGGAAAAGGAGCTGTGGTTTCAGTGCATTACACATGACTGATACAGTCTAAGTGTGAACGAATTTGGCCTTTCTTGTCATTTCCTGGCTACCTCGGGTGCACGCGGGGGGAGTTGGGTGTCATTTCATGTGTGGCGGGGTTGCGGCGGGAATGGATGAAGGCAGCATGTATGAATGTGTACATGTGTATATATGTATATGTTTGTGTATGTATATGTACATATATTTGTACAAAGGCACAGGGGATAAGAGTGAGTGCTCAAATTACACAGGTATAAGCTTGATGTGTATTCCTGGTAAATTATATGGGAGGGTATTGATTGAGAGGGAGAAGGCATGTACAGAGCATCAGATTGAGGAAGAGCAGTGTGGTTTCAGAAGTGGTAGAGGATGTGTGGATCAGGTGTTTGCTTTGAAGAATGTATGTGAGAAATTCTTAGAAAAGCAAATGGATTTGTATGTAGTATTTATGGATCTGGAGAAGGCATATGATAGAGTTGATAGAGATGCTCTGTGGAAGGTATTAAGAATATATGGTGTGGGAGGCAAGTTGTTAGAAGCAGTGAAAAGTTTTTATCGAGGATGTAAGGCATGTGTACGTGTAGGAAGAGAGGAAAGTGATTGGTTCTCAGTGAATGTAGGTTTGCGGCAGGGGTGTGTGATGTCTCCATGGTTGTTTAATTTGTTTATGGATGGGGTTGTTAGGGAGGTGAATGCAAGAGTTTTGGAAAGAGGGGCAAGTATGCAGTCTGTTGTGGATGAGAGAGCGTGGGAAGTGAGTTAGTTGTTGTTCGCTGATGATACAGCGCTGGTGGCTGATTCATATGAGAAACTGCAGAAGCTGGTGACTGAGTTTGGTAAAGTGTGTGAAAGAAGAAAGTTGAGAGTAAATGTGAATAAGAGCACGGTTATTAGGTACAGTAGGGTTGAGGGTCAAGTCAATTGGGAGGTAAGTTTGAATGGAGAAAAACTGGAGGAAGTGAAGTGTTTTAGATATCTGGGAGTGGATTTGGCAGCGGATGGAACCATGGAAGCAGAAGTGAATCATAGGGTGGGGGAGGGGGCAAAAATTCTGGGAGCTTTGAGGAATGTGTGGAAATTGAGAACATTATCTCAGAAAGCAAAAATGGGTATGTTTGAAGGATTTGTGGTTCCAACAATGTTGTATGGTTGCGAGGCGTGGAATATGGATAGAGTTGTGCGCAGGAGGGTGGATGTGCTGGAAATGAGATGTTTGAGGACAATATGTCGTGTGAGGTGGTTTGATCGAGTAAGTAATAACAGGGTAAGAGAGATGTGTGGTAACAAAAAGAGTGCGGTTGAGAGAGCAGAAAAGGGTGTTTTGAAATGGTTTGGTCACATGGAGAGAATGAGTGAGGAAAGATTGACCAAGAGGATATATGTGTCGGAGGTGGAGGGAACGAGGAGAAGTGGGAGACCAAATTGGAGGTGGAAAGATAGAGTGAAAAAGAGTTTGAGTGATCGGGGCCTGAACATGCAGGAGGGTGAAAGGCGTGCAAGGAATAGAGTGAATTGGAACGATGTGGTATACCGGGGTCGACGTGCTGTCAATGGATTGAACCAGGGAATGTGAAGCGTCTGGGGTAAACCATGGAAAGTTCTGTGGGGCCTGGATGTGGAAAGGGAGCAGTGGTTTCGGTGCATTATTACATGACAGCTAGAGACTGAGTGTGAACGAATGGGGCCTTTCTTGTCTTTCCTAGTGCTACCTCGCACACATGAGGGGGGAGGGGGTTGTTATTCCATGTGTGGCAAGGTGGCAATGGGAATGAATAAAGGCAGACAGTATGAATTATGTACATGTGTATATATGTATATGTCTGTGTGTGTATATATATGTATACATTGAGATATATAGGTATGTATATTTGTGTGTGTGGACGTGTATGTATGTACATGTGTATGTGGGTGGGTTGGGCCATTCCTTTGTCTGTTTCCTTGCACTACCTCGCTAACGCGGGAGACAGAGACAAAGCAAAATAAATAAATCAAAAATAAAATAATGTATATGTACATATACGTTGAAATGTATATGTTTGTGTATGTATATGTACATATACGTTGAAATGTATAGGTATGTGCATGTGTGGGCGTTTATGTATATACAAGTGTGTGTGAGTGGGTTGGGCCATTCCTTCGTCTGTTTCCTTGCACTACCTCGCTAAATCAGGAGACAGTGTCAAAGTATAATAAATAAATAAAAATATTATTGTATTAACTTTCTAAAATGGGAAACAGAAGAAGGAGTCACGCGGGGAGTGCTCATCCTCCTTGAAGGCTCAGAGTGGGGTGCCTAAATGTGTGTGGATGTAACCAAGATGTGAAAAAAGGAGAGATAGGTAGTATGTTTGAGGAAAGGAACCTGGATGTTTTGGCTCTGAGTGAAACGAAGCTCAAGGGTAAAGGGGAAGAGTGGTTTGGGAATGTCTGGGGAGTAAAGTCAGGGGTTAGTGAGAGGACAAGAGCAAGGGAAGGAGTAGCAATACTCCTGAAACAGGAGTTGTGGGAGTATGTGATAGAATGTAAGAAAGTAAATTCTCGATTAATATGGGTAAAACTGAAAGTTGATGGAGAGAGGTGGGTGATTATTGGTGCATATGCACCTGGGCATGAGAAGAAAGATCATGAGAGGCAAGTGTTTTGGGAGCAGCTGAATGAGTGTGTTAGTGGTTTTGATGCACGAGACCGGGTTATAGTGATGGGTGATTTGAATGCAAAGGTGAGAAATGTGGCAGTTGAGGGAATAATTGGTATACATGGGGTGTTCAGTGTTGTAAATGGAAATGGTGAAGAGCTTGTAGATTTATGTGCTGAAAAAGGACTGATGATTGGGAATACCTGGTTTAAAAAGCGAGATATACATAAGTATACTTATGTAACTAGGAGAGATGGCCAGAGAGCGTTATTGGATTACGTGTTAATTGACAGGCGTGCGAAAGAGAGACTTTTGGATGTTAATGTGCTGAGAGGTGCAACTGGAGGGATGTCTGATCATTATCTTGTGGAGGCTAAGGTGAAGATTTGTATGGGTTTTCAGAAAAGAAGAGTGAATGTTGGGGTGAAGAGGGTGGTGAGAGTAAGTGAGCTTGGGAAGGAGACCTGTGTGAGGAAGTACCAGGAGAGACTGAGTACAGAATGGAAAAAGGTGAGAACAATGGAAGTAAGGGGAGTGGGGGAGGAATGGGATGTATTTAGGGAATCAGTGATGGATTACGCAAAAGATGCTTGTGGCATGAGAAGAGTGGGAGGTGGGTTGATTAGAAAGGGTAGTGAGTGGTGGGATGAAGAAGTAAGAGTATTAGTGAAAGAGAAGAGAGAGGCATTTGGACAATTTTTGCAGGGAAAAAATGCAATTGAGTGGGAGATGTATAAAAGAAAGAGACAGGAGGTCAAGAGAAAGGTGCAAGAGGTGAAAAAAAGGGCAAATGAGAGTTGGGGTGAGAGAGTATCATTAAATTTTAGGGAGAATAAAAAGATGTTCTGGAAGGAGGTAAATAAAGTGCGTAAGACAAGGGAGCAAATGGGAACTTCAGTGAAGGGCGCAAATGGGGAGGTGATAACAAGTAGTGGTGATGTGAGAAGGAGATGGAGTGAGTATTTTGAAGGTTTGTTGAATGTGTTTGATGATAGAGTGGCAGATATAGGGTGTTTTGGTCGAGGTGGTGTGCAAAGTGAGAGGGTTAGGGAAAATGATTTGGTAAACAGAGAAGAGGTAGTTAAAGCTTTGCGGAAGATGAAAGCCGGCAAGGCAGCAGGTTTGGATGGTATTGCAGTGGAATTTATTAAAAAGGGGGTGACTGTATTGTTGACTGGTTGGTAAGGTTATCTAATGTATGTATGACTCATGGTGAGGTGCCTGAGGATTGGCGGAATGCGTGCATAGTGCCATTGTACAAAGGCAAAGGGGATAAGAGTGAGTGCTCAAATTACAGAGGTATAAGTTTGTTGAGTATTCCTGGTAAATTATATGGGAGGGTATTGATTGAGAGGGTGAAGGCATGTACAGAGCATCAGATTGGGGAAGAGCAGTGTGGTTTCAGAAGTGGTAAAGGATGTGTGGATCAGGTGTTTGCTTTGAAGAATGTATGTGAGAAATACTTAGAAAAGCAAATGGATTTGTATGTAGCATTTATGGATCTGGAGAACGCATATCATAGAGTTGATAGAGATGTTCTGTGGAAGGTATTAAGAATATATGGTGTGGGAGGCAAGTTGTTAGAAGCAGTGAAAAGTTTTTATCGAGGATGTAAGGCATGTGTACGTGTAGGAAGAGAGGAAAGTGATTGGTTCTCAGTGAATGTAGGTTTGCGGCAGGGGTGTGTGATGTCTCCATGGTTGTTCAATTTGTTTATGGATGGGGTTGTTAGGGAGGTAAATGCAAGAGTTTTGGAAAGAGGGGCAAGTATGAAGTCTGTTGGGGATGAGAGAGCTTGGGAAGTGAGTCAGTTGTTGTTCGCTGATGATACAGCGCTGGTGGCTGACTCATGTGAGAAACTGCAGAAGCTGGTGAGTGAGTTTGGTAAAGTGTGTGGAAGAAGAAAGTTAAGAGTAAATGTGAATAAGAGCAAGGTTATTAGGTACAGTAGGGTTGAGGGTCAAGTCAATTGGGAGGTGAGTTTGAATGGAGAAAAACTGGAGGAAGTGAAGTGTTTTAGATATCTGGGAGTGGATCTGGCAGCGGATGGAACCATGGAAGCGGAAGTGGATCATAGGGTGGGCGAGGGGGCGAAAATTCTGGGGGCCTTGAAGAATGTGTGGAAGTCGAGAACATTATCTTGGAAAGCAAAAATGGGTATGTTTGAAGGAATAGTGGTCCCAACAATGTTGTATGGTTGCGAGGCGTGGGCTATGGATAGAGTTGTGCGCAGGAGGATGGATGTGCTGGAAATGAGATGTTTGAGGACAATGTGTGGTGTGAGGTGGTTTGATCGAGTGAGTAACGTAAGGGTAAGAGAGATGTGTGGAAATAAAAAGAGTGCGGTTGAGAGAGCAGAAGAGGGTGTTTTGAAGTCGTTTGGGCACATGGAGAGAATGAGTGAGGAAAGATTGACCAAGAGGATATATGTGTCAGAGGTGGAGGGAACGAGGAGAAGAGGGAGACCAAATTGGAGGTGGAAAGATGGAGTGAAAAAGATTTTGTGTGATCGGGGCCTGAACATGCAGGAGGGTGAAAGGAGGGCAAGGAATAGAGTGAATTGGAGCGATGTGGTATACAGGGGTTGACGTGCTGTCAGTGGATTGAGTCGGGGCATGTGAAGCGTCTGGGGTAAACCATGGAAAGCTGTGTAGGTATGTATATGTATATACATGTGTATGAGGGGGTTGGGCCATTTCTTTCGTCTGTTTCCTTGCGCTACCTCGCAAACGCGGGAGACAGCGACAAAGTATAAAAAAAAAAGAAAAAAAAAAAATATATATAAGTAAGGGGAGTGGGGAAGGAATGGAATGTATTTAGGGAATCAGTGATGGAGTGCGCAAAAGATGCTTGTGGCATGAGAAGCGTGGGAAATGGGTTGATTAGAAAGGGTAGTGAGTGGTAGGATGAAGAAGTAAGATTATTAGTGAAAGAGAAGAGAGAGGTATTTGGACGATTTTTGCAGGGAAAAAATGCAATTGAGTGGGAGATGTATAAAAGAAAGAGACAGGAGGTCAAGAGAAAGGTGCAAGAGGTGAAAAAGAGGGCAAATGAGAGTTGGGGTGAGAGAGTATCATTAAATTTTAGGGAGAATAAAAAGATGTTCTGGAAGGAGGTAAATAAAGTGTGTAAGACAAGGGAGCAAATGGGAACTTCAGTGAAGGGTGCAAATGGGGAGGTGATAACAAGTAGTGGTGATGTGAGAAGGAGATGCAGTGAGTATTTTGAAAGTTTGCTGAATGTGTTTGATGATAGAGTGGCAGATATAGGGTGTTTTGGTTGAGGTGGTGTGCAAAGTGAGAGGGTTAGGGAAAATTATTTGGTAAACAGAGAAGAGGTAGTAAAAGCTTTGCGGAAGATGAAAGCCGGCAAGGCAGCAGGTTTGGATGGTATTGCATTGGAATCTATCAAAAAAGGGGGTGACTGTATTGTTGACTGGTTGGTAAGGTTATTTGATGTATGTATGACTCATGGTGAGGTGCCTGAGGATTGGCGGAATGCATGCATAGTGCCATTGTACAAAGGCAAAGGGGATAAGAGTGAGTGCTCAAATTACAGAGGTATAAGTTTGTTGAGTATTCCTGGTAAATTATATGGGAGGGTATTGATTGAGAGAGTGAAGGCATGTACAGAGCATCAGATTGGGGAAGAGCAGTGTGGTTTCAGAAGTGGTAGAGGATGTGTGGATCAGGTGTTTGCTTTGAAGAATGTATGTGAGAAATACTTAGAAAAGCAAATGGATTTGTATGTAGCATTTATGGATCTGGAGAAGGCATATGATAGAGTTGATAGAGATGCTCTGTGGAAGGTATTAAGAATATATGGTGTGGGAGGCAAGTTGCTAGAAGCAGTAAAAAGTTTTTATCGAGGATGTAAGGCATGTGTACGAGTAGGAAGAGAGGAAAGTGATTGGTTCTCAGTGGATGTAGGTTTGCGGCAGGGGTGTGTGATGTCTCCATGGTTGTTTAATTTGTTTATGGATGGGGTTCTTAGGGAGGTGAATGCAAGAGTTTTGGAAAGAGGGGCAAGTATGAAGTCTATTGTGGATGAGAGAGCTTGGAAAGTGAGTCAGTTTTTGTTTGCTGATGATACAGCGCTGGTGGCTGATCCATGTGAGAAACTGCAGAAGCTGGTGACTGAGTTTGGTAAAGTGTGTGAAAGAAGAACGTTAAGAGCGAATGTGAATAAGAGCAAGGTTATTAGTTACAGTAGGGTTGAGGGTCAAGTCAATTGGGAGGTAAGTTTGAATGGAGAAAAACTGGAGGAAGTAAAGTGTTTTAGATATCTGGGAGTGGATCTGGCAGCAGATGGAACCATGGAAGCGGAAGTGAATCATAGGGTGGGGGAGGGGGTGAAAATCCTGGGAGCCTTGAAGAATGTGTGGAAGTCGAGAACATTATCTCGGAAAGCAAAAATGGCTATGTTTGAAGGAATAGTGGTTCCAACAATGTTGTATGGTTGCGAGGCGTGGGCTATGGATAGAGTTGTGCACAGGAGGGTGGATGTGCTGGAAATGAGATGTTTGAGGAAAATGTGTGGTGTGAGGTGGTTTGATCGAGTAAGTAATGTAAGGGTAAGAGAGATGTGTGGAAATAAAAAGAGCATGGTTGAGAGAGCAGAAGAGGGTGTTTTGAAATGGTTTGGGCACATGGAGAGAATGAGTGAGGAAAGATTGACCAAGAGGATATGTGTCGGAGGTGGAGGGAACGAGGAGAAGTGGGAGACCACATTGGAGGTGGAAAGATGGAGTGAAAAAGATTTTGAGTGATCGGGGCCTGAACATGCAGGAGGGTGAAAGGCGGGCAAGGAATAGAGTGAACTGGATCGATGTGGTATACCGGGGTTGACGTGCTGTCAGTGGATTGAAGCAAGGCATGTGAAGTGTCTGGGGTAAACCATGGAAAGTTCTGTGGGGCCTGGATGTGGAAAGGGAGCTGTGGTTTCGGGCATTATTGCATGACAGCTAGAGACTGAGTGTGAACGAATGGGGCCTTTGTTGTCTTTTCCTAGTGCTACCTCGCACACATGAGGGGGGAGGGGGATGGTATTCCATGTGTGGCGAGGTGGCGATGGGAATGAATAAAGGCAGACTGATAATTGTGTGCATGGGTATATATGTATGTGTCTGTGTGTGTATATATATGTGTACATTGAGATGTATAGGTATGTATATTTGCGTGTGTGGACGTGTATGTATATACATGTGTATGGGTGTGGGTTGGGCCATTTCTTTCGTCTGTTTCCTTGCACTACCTCGTAAACGCGGGAGACAGCGACAAAGCAAAAATAAAGTAAAAAATATACATATATCATTTATATCTATATTATCCCTGAGGATAGGGGAGAAAGAATACTTAGCACGTATTCCCTGTGTGTCGTAGAAGGCAACTAAAAGGGAAGGGTCTGGGGGGGCTGGAAATCCTCTGATCTCGTTTTTTTTTTTTTCAAAAGAAGGAACAGAGTAGGGGGTCAGGTGAGGATATACCCTCAAAGGTCCAGTCTTCTGCTCTTAACGCTACCTCGCTAACGCGGGAAATGGCGAATAGTATGAAAGAAAGATATCTATATCATTATACTTTGATGCTGTCTCCCGCGTTAGCAAGGTAGCTCAAGGACACAGACGAAGAATGGCCCAACCCACCCACATACACATGTATATACATACACATCCACACACACACATATACATACCTATATATTTCAACGTATACATATATATACACACACAGACATATACATATACACACATGAACATAATTCATAATTGCTGCCTTTACTCATTACCGTCGACACCCTGCCACTCATGAAATGACAACCCCCTCCACCTGCATGCGCGCGAGGTAGCGCTAAGAAAAGACAACAAAAGCCACATTCGTTCACACTCAGTCTCTAGCTGTCATGTATATTACACAGAAACCACAGCTCCTTTTCCACATCCAGGCCCCACAGAACTTTCCATGGTTTACCCCAGACACTTCACATGCCCTAGTTCACTCCATTGACAGCACGTCGACCCCGGTATACCACATTGTTCCAATTCACTCAATTCCTTGCATGCCTTTCACCTTCCTACATGTTCAGGCCCCGACTGCTCAAAATCTTTTTCACTCCATCCTTCCGCCTCCAATTTGGTCTCCCACTTCTCCTCGTTCTTTCCACCTCTGACACATATATCCTCTCTGTCAATGTTTCTTTACTCATTCTCTCCAGGTGACCAAACCATTTCAAAACACCCTCTTCTGGTCTCTTAACCACACTCTTTTTACTACCACACATCTCTCCCATCCCATCATTTATTCGATCAAACCACCTCACACCACATACTGTCCTCAAACATCTCATTTCCAACACATCCACCCTCCTCCGCACAACTCTATCTATAGCCCACTCCTCACAACCATATAACATTGTTGGAACCACTATTCCTTCAAACATACCTATTTTTGCTTTCCGAGATAATGTTATCGCCTTCCACACATCTTTTAATGCTCCCAGAACTTTCGCCCCCCCCCACCTTGCGACTCACTTCCACTTCCATGGTTCCATCCGCTGCCAAATCCACTTCCAGATATCTAAAACACTTCACTTCCCCCAGCTTTTCTCCATTCAAACCCACCTCCCAATTGACTTGTCCCTCAACCCCAATGCACCTAACAACCCTGCTCCCATCCAGACCCACTCCCAGCTTTCTTCTTTCACACACTTTACCAAGTGAGTTTTCAAAGGATAAAGGTACAAATATGTTGAGTACGCTTGGTAAGTTGAATGAGAGGGTAGTGATTGAGAGAGTGAAGGCATGGACAGGACATCAGCCTGGGAAGGAAACATGTGTTTTCAGATGTGGTTGAGGATATGGCCATCAGGTGTTTGCTTCGAAGAATGCTTGTGAGAAATACTTAGAGACACAGATGGATCTGTATGTGGCATTCATGGATATGGAGAAAGCATATGAAAGGGTTGATAGAGAATCCTTGTGGAAGGTCTCAAGAATATGTGGTGTGGAAGCAGTGACAAGATTTTATCAAGAGCGTAAGGTATGTGCACAAGTAAGAAGAGAGGAAAGTGATTGGTTCCCAGTGATGAATGGTCTATGGCAGGGTTGTATGTTGTCACCATGGTTGTTTAATTCATTTATGGATGGGATGGTGAGGGAGGTAAATGCAAGAGTTTCGTAAGAGGGGATATTTTTTTTTTTTCAAAGACAAGGGAAAACATTTACAGGCTGCAGAGGATAAGAGAGCCCGGGAAGAGAGTCAGGTGTTATTTACGGATGATACAGCACTGTTGGCGGATTTGAGTGAGAAACTGGAGAAGTTGGCAACTGAGTTTGAAAGATTGTGTAAAAGGAGGATGCTGAAAGTAAATGTGAATACAAGCAAGGTTATTAGGTTTAGCAGGGTTGAGGGACAGGTTAGTGAGGTGCAAGTCTGAAAGGAGAAGCATTGGGGGAAGTGAAGTGTTTTTGATACCTGGGAGTGGACAAGGCAGCGATTGAAACCATGGAAGCTGAAGTGAGTCATATGGTGGGTGAGGGGGTGGAGGTTCTGGGAGCACTGAAGAATGTGTGTAAAGAGAGACTGCTATCAGGGAAGGCATAAATGGGTATGTACGAGGGTACAATAGCCCCAGTATTACCATGAAAGAGGGCAAATGAGAGTTGGGGTGAGAGAGTATCATTAAATTTTAGGGAAAATAAAAAGATGTTTTGGAAGACAGTAAATAAAGTGCGTAAGACAACGGAACAAATGGGAACATCGGTGAAGGGGGATAATGGGGAGGTGATAACAAGTAGTGATGATGTGAAAAGGAGTTGGAGTGAGTATTTTGAAGGTTTGTTGAATGTGATGATGACAGAGTGACAGATATAGGGTGTTTTAGTTGAGGTGGTGTGCAGAGTGAGAGATTGTTGGGGAAAATGATTTGGTAAACAGAAAAGAGGTAATAAAAGTATTGCGGAAGATGAAAGCCAGCAAGGCATCGGGTTTGGATGGTATTGTTGTGGAATTTATTAAAAAAGGGGGTAACTGTATTGTTGACTGGTTGGTAAGGTTATTTAATGTATGTATGACTCATGGTGAGGTGCTTCAGGATTGGTGGAATGCTTCTATAGTGCAATTGTACAAAGGCAGGAGGGATAAAGGTGAGTCCTTAAATTACAGAGGTATGAGGTTGTTGAGTATTCTTGGGAAATGATATGGGAGGGTTTTGATAGAGAGGGTAAAGGCATGTACAAAGCATCAGATTGGGGAAGAGCAGTGTGGTTTCAGAAGTAGTAGAGGATGTGTGGACAACGTGTTTGCTTTGAAGAATGTATGTGAGAAATACTTAGAAAAGAAAAAAAGATACAATTGTAAGTAGTATTTATGGATCTGGAGAAGGCATATGATAGAGTTGATAGAGATGCTCTGTGGAAGGTGTTAAGAATATATGGTGTGGGAGGCAAGTTGTTAGAAGCAGTGAAAAGTTTTTATCGAGAATGTAAGGCATGTGTACAAATAGGAAGAGACGAAAGTGACTGGTTTTCAGTGAATGTTGGTTTCCGGCAGGGGTGCGTGTCTCCATGGATGTTTAATTTGTTTATGAATGGGGTTGTTAGGGAGGTGAATGCAAGAGTTTTGGAAAGGAGGGCAGGTATGCAGTCTGCTGTGGAAGAGAGAGCTTGGGAAAAGAGTCAGTTGTTGTTCGCTGAAGTTTCAGCGCTGTTGGCTGATTCAGGTGAGATACTGCAGAAGCCGGTTACTGAGTTTGGCAAAGTGTGTGAAAGAAGAAAGCTGAGAGAAATGTGAATAAGAGCAAGGTTACTAGGTACAGTAAGGTTGAGGGACAAATCAATTGGGAGATAAGTTTGAATGGAGAAAAACTGGAGGAAGTGAAATGTTTTAGATATCTGGGAGTGGGTTTGGCAGTGGAAGGAACCATGGAAGCGGAAGTGAATCATAGGGTGGGGGAAGGGGCGAAAGTTCTGGGAGCGTTTAAAAATGTGTGGAAGTCAAGAACGTTATCTTGGAAAGTAAAAATGGGTATGTTTAAAGGAACAGTGGTTCCAACAATGTTATATGGTTGCGAGACGTGGGCTATGGATAGAGTTGTGCAGAGGGTAATAATAGGGTAAGAGAGATGTATGGTAATAAAAAGAGTGTGGTTGAGAGAGCAGAAGAGGGTGTTTTGAAATGGTTTGGTCACATGGAGAAAATGAGTAAAGAAAGATTGACCAAGGGATACATGTGTCAGAGGTGGAGGTAACATGGAGAAATGAGAGACCAAATTGGAGTTGGAAAGATGGAGTGAAAAAGATTTTGAGTGATCGGAGCCTTAACATGCAGGAGGGTGAAAGGCGTGCAAGGAATAGTGTCAATTGGAACGATGTGGTGTACCGGGGTCAACATGCTGTCAATGGATGTGAAGCGTCTGGGGTAAACCATGGAAAGTTTTGTGGGGCCTGGATGTGGAAAGGGAGCTGTGGTTTCAGTGTATTATGCATGACAGCTAGAGACTGACTGTGAACTAATGTGGCCTTTGTTGTCCTTTCCTAGTGCTACCTCGCGCAAATGCGGGGCGAGGGGGTTGTCATTTCATGTGTGGAGGGGTAGTGACGAGAATGAATAAGAGCAGACTGTATGAATTATGTACATGTGTATATATGTATATGTCTATGTGTGTATATATATGAATACGCTCAGATGTATAGGTATGCATATGTGCTGTGTGTGGACGTGTATGTATATACATGTGTATGTGAGTGGGTTGGGCCATTCTTTCGTCTCTTTCCTTGTGCTACTTCGCTAACGCGGGAGACAGCAACATAGTATAACAAAATATAAAATAACAACTCTATCCATAGCTCACGCCTTGCCACCATAGAACATTCTTGGAACCACTATTCCTTCAAACATACCCATTTTTGCTTTCCGAGATAATGTTCTCGACTTCCACACATTCTTCAACACTCCCAGAATTTTCACCCCTTCCCCCACCCTATGATTCACTTCTGCTTCCATGGTTCCATCCGCTGCCAAATCCACTCCCAGATATCTAAAACTCTTCACTTCCAACAGTTTTTCTCCATTCAAACTTACCTTCCAATTCACTTGTCCCTCAACCCTACTGTACCTAATAACCTTGCTCTTATTCACATTTACTCTCACCTTTCTTTTACACACTTTACCAAACTCAGTCACAAGCTTCTGCAGTTTCTCACAGGAATCAGCCACCAGCGTTGTATCATCAGCGAACAACAACTGACTCACTTCCCAAGCTCTCTCATCCACAACAGACTGCATACTTGCCCCTCTTTCCAAAACTCTTGCATTCACCTCCCTAACAACCCCATCCATAAACAAATTAAACATCCATAGAGACATCACACACTCCTGCCACAAACCTACATTCACTAAGAACCAATCACTTTCTTCTCTTCCTACAAGTACACATGCCTTACATCCTCGATAAAAAGTTTTCACTGCTTCTAACAACTTGCCTCCCACACCATATATTCTTAATACTTTCCACAGAGCATCTCAATCAACTCTATCATATGCCTTCTCCAGATCCATAAATGCTACATACAAATCCATTTGCTTTTCTAAGTATTTTTCACATACATTCTTCAGAGCAAACACCTGATCCACACATCCTCTACCACTTTTGAAACCACACTGCTCTTCCCCAGTCTGATGCTCTATACATACCTTTACCCTCTCAATCAATATCCTCCCATATAATTTCCCAGGATACTCAACAAACTTATACCTCTGTAATTTGAGCACTCACTTTTATCCCCTTTGCTTTTATACAATAGCACTATGCAAGCATTCCGCCAATCCTCAGGCACCTCACCATGAGTCATACGTACATTAAATAACCTTACCAACCAGTCAACAATACAGTCACTCCCTTTTTTAATAAATTCCACTGCAACACCACCCAAACCCGCTGCCTTGCCGGCTTTCATCTTCTGCAAAGGTTTTACTACCTCTTCTCTGTTTACCACGTCATTTACCCTAACCCTCTCACTTTGCACACCACCTCTACCAAAACACCCAATATCTGCCACACTATCATCAAACACATTCAACAAACCTTCAAAATACTCACTCCATCTCCTTCTCACATCACCACTACTTGTTATCACCTCCCCATTAACCCTTTTCACTTTAGTTCCCATTTGTTCCCTTCTCTTACACACTTTATTTACCTCCTCCCAAAACATCTTTTTTTTCCCCTAAAATTTAATGATACTCTCTCTCTTCAACTCTCATTTGCCCTCTTTTTCACCTCTTGCACTTTCTCTTGATCTCCGGCCTCTTTCTTTTATACAACTCGCAGTCATTTGCAGTATTTCCCTGCAAAAATCGTCCAAATGCCTCTCTCTTCCTTTCAATGAAAGTCTTACTTCTTCATCCCACAACGCACTACCCTTTCTAATCTACCCATCTCCCACACTTCTCATGCCACAAGCATCTTTTGTGCAAGCCATCACTGCTTCCCTAAATACATCCCATTCCTCCCCCACTCCCCTTACCTCCTTTGTTCTCACCTCTTTCCATTCTGTACTCAGTCTCTCCTGGTACTTACTTCCTCACACAAGTCTCCTTCCCAAGCTCACTTACTCTCACCACTCTTTACACCCCAACATTCTCTCTTCTTTTCTGAAAACCTCTATAAATCTTCACCTTCGCCTCCACAAGATAATGATCAGACATCCCTCCAGTTGCACCTCTCAGCACATTAACATTCAAAAGTCTCTCTTTCGCACGCCTATCAATTAATACGTAATCCAATAATGCTCTCACACCATCTCTCCTACTTACATGTGTATACTTATGTACATCTCTCTTTTTAAACCAGGTATTCCCAATCACCAGCCCTTTTTTCTGCACCATTTCCATTTACAACAATAAACACTTCATGTACACCAATCATTCCCTCAACTGCCACATTACTCATCTTTCCATTGAAACCACCCATCACTATAACCCAGTCTTGTAAATCAAAACACTAACACACTCACTCAGCTGCTCCTAAAACATTTGCCTCTCATGATCTTTCTTATGCCCAGGTGCATATGCACTAATAATCACCCATCTCTCTCCATCAACTTTCAGTTTTACCCATAACAATCTAGAGTTTACTTTCTTACACTCTATCACATACTCCCACCACCCCTGTTTCAGGAGTACTGCTTACTCCTTCCCTTGCTCTTGTCCTCTCACTAACCCCAAACTTTACTCCCAAGACATTCCCATACCACTCTTCCCCTTTACCCTTGAGCTTCATTTCACTCAGAGCCAAAACATCCAGGTTCCTTTCCTCAAACATACTACCTATCTCTCCTTTTTTCTCACCTTGGTTACATCCACACACATTTAGACACCCCAATCTGAGCCTTCGAGAAGGATGAGCACTCCCCACGTGAATCCTTCTGTTTCCCCTTTTAGAAAGTTAAAATACAAGGAGGGGAGGGTTTACAGCCCCCTGCTCCCGTCCCCTTTAGTCGCCTTCTACGACACATGAGGAATGCGGGGGAAATATTCTTTCTCCCCTATCCCTAGGGATATATATATATATATATATATATATATATATATATATATATATATATATATATATATATATATATATATATATTATTTTTATCACACTATTCGCCATTTCCCGCGATGGCGAGGTAGCGTTAAGAACAGAGGACTGGGCCTTTGAGGGAATATCCTCACCTGGCCCTCTTCTCTGTTCCTTCTTTTGGAAAAAAAAAGAAAAAAAGAAAAAAAAAAAAAGTTGTTCGCTGATGATACAGCACTGGTGGCTGATTCATGTGAGAAACTGCAGAAGCTGGTGACTGACTTTGGTAAAGTGTGTGAAAGAAGAAAGTTAAGAGTAAATGTGAATAAGAGCAAGGTTATTAGGTACAGTAGGGTTGAGGGTCAAGTCAATTGGGAGGTGAGTTTGAATGGAGAAAAACTGGAGGAAGTAAAGTGTTTTAGATATCTGGGAGTGGATCTGGCAGCGGATGGAACCATGGAAGCGGAAGTGGATCATAGGGTGGGGGAGGGGGCGAAAATTCTGGGAGCCTTGAAGAATGTGTGGAAGTCGAGAACATTATCTCGGAAAGCAAAAATGGCTATGTTTGAAGGAATTGTGGTTCCAACAATGTTGTATGGTTGCAAGGCGTGGGCTATGGATAGAGTTGTGCGCAGCAGGATGGATGTGCTGGAAATGAGAGGTTTGAGGAAAATGTGGTGTGAGGTGGTTTGATCGAGTAAGTAACGTAAGGGTAAGAGAGATGTGTGGAAATAAAAAGAGCGTGGTTGAGAGAGTAGAAGAGGGTGTTTTGAAATGGTTTGGGCACATGGAGAGAATGAGTGAGGAAAGATTGACCAAGAGGATATATGTGTCGGAGGTGGAGGGAACGAGGAGAAGTGGGAGACCAAATTGGAGGTGGAAAGATGGAGTGAAAAAGATTTTGCGTGATCGGGGCCTGAACATGCAGGAGGGTGAAAGGAGGGCAAGGAATAGAGTGAATTGGATCGATGTGGTATACCGGGGTTGACGTGCTGTCAGTGGATTGAATCAGGGCATGTGAAGCGTCTGGGGTAAACCATAGAAAGCTGTGTAGGTATGTATATTTGCGTGTGTGGACGTATGTATATACATGTGTATGGGGGTGGGTTGGGCCATTTCTTTCGTCTGTTTCCTTGCGCTACCTCGCAAACGCGGGAGACAGCGACAAAGCAAAAAAAATATATATATATATCTATATATATATTTATATATCTTTCTTTCTTTCAAACTATTCGCCATTTCCCGCATTAGCGAGGTAGCGTTAAGAACAGATGACTGGGCCTTTGAGGGACTACCCTCACCTGGCCCAATATATATATATATATATATATATATATATATATATATATATATATATATATATATATATATATATATATATATCTCCCCTGGGTATAGGGGAGAAAGAATACTTCCCACGTATTCCCTGCGTGTCGTAGAAGGCGACTAAAAGGGACGGGAGTGGGGGCTGGAATTCCTTCCCTCTTGTTTTTGGTTTTCCTGATGAAGCAACAGAGGAGGGGGCCAAGTGGGGATATTCCCTCAAAGGCTCAGTTCTCTGTTCTTGACACTACCTTGCTGACATGGGAAATGGCGAATAGTATGAAAAAAAAAAATACATATAGCAAAAAAAAAAAAAAAATATATATATATATTTTTTTTCATACTATTCGCCAATTCCCGCGATAGCGAGGTAGCGTTAAGAACAGAGGACTGGGCCTTTGAGGGAATATCTTCACCTGGCCCCCTTCTCTCTTCCTTCTTTTGGAAAATTAAAAAAAAAAACGAGAGGAGAGGATTTCCAGCCCTCCGCTCCCTTCCCTTTTAGTCGCCTTCTACGACACGCAGGGGATACATGGGAAGTATTCTTTCTCCCCTATCCCCAGGGATAATATATATATATATATACATATGTATATATATATATATATATATATATATATATATATATATATATATATATATATATATATATATATATATATATCATACAAAGCTCCAATAGCCAGGATCGAACCTGGGACCCCTTGTGCAAGAGGCAGGCACGCTAACCGCTAGGCTAAGGGACTGTATAATAGGAAACAACTATTCGAAATACTAAGTACTCGAATACACTTCGTCTCACAATGGTGAGCAACGGGGTCTATTGGTTGTTTCCGAACAGAACACATAGCCAGCTGATAGCGTTTTACCGAACCTGACTGTAAAACGCGGAGTTATATGAATACGAATAAAGTGTATATGAACGCGCACCTTCATAGAACATACAAAGCTCCAACAGCCAGGATCGAACCTGGGACCCCTTGTGCAAGAGGCAGGCATGCTAACCGCTAGGCTAAGGGACTGTATAATAGGAAACAACTATTCGAAATACTAAGTACTCGAATACCCTTCGTCTCACAATGGTGAGCAACCTTCATAGAAGATGCGCGTTCATATACACTTTATTCGTATTCATATAACTCCGCGTTGTACAGTCAGGTTCGCTAAAACGCTATCAGCTGGCAATGTGTTCTGTTCGGAAACAACCAACAGACCCCGTTGCTCACCATTGTGAGACGAAGGGTATTCGAGTACTTAGTATTTCGAATAGTTGTTTCCTATTATACAATCCCTTAGCCTAGCGGTTAGCATGCCTGCCTCTTGCACAAGGGGTCCCAGGTTCGATCCTGGCTGTTGGAGCTTTGTATGTTCTATGAAGGTGCGCGTTCATATACACTTTATTCGTATTCATATAACTCCGCGTTGTACAATCAGGTTCGGTAAAACGCTATCAGCTGGCTATGTGTTCTGTTCGGAAACAACCGATAGACCCTGTTGCTCACCATTGTGAGACGAAGGGTATTCGAGTACTTAGTATTTCGAATAGTTGTTTCCTATTATACAGTCCCTTAGCCTAGCGGTTAGCATGCCTGCCTCTTGCACAAGGGGTCCCAGGTTCGATCCTGGCTGTTGGAGCTTTGTATGTTCTATGAAGGT
>NC_092236.1:42666195-42681195 GCF_036320965.1 Panulirus ornatus | reverse complement strand
TATATATATATATGTATATATGTATATATATATATATATATATGTATATATATATATATATATATATATATATATATATATATATATATATATATATATATATATATATATATATATATATACATATATATATATATGTATAAATATATATATATATATATATATATATATATATATATATATATATATATATATATATATATATATATATATATATATATATATATATATGTATATATATATATATATATATATATATATATATATATATATATATATATATATATATATATATATATATATATATATATATATATATATATATATATATATATATATATTTATATATATTAAGCTTTATTGCGGGAGCATTTATTAAGAATGGCTAAATCATCTGTATTTGAAAATAAAATGATTAGAATCCTTTTGTATGCACTTGGTGTGCTTACAAACTACGATGAAGTTGTTGGAGACACTGTGCACTATATGTGGAATACTGTTCTACTGTGAAATGGTCGAGGTTAATATGGTTCTTGTGGCCTGTTGAAGTGGCGGGTGAGATAACCTGCTGGTGAAGGTGGTCTGTAACAGATTTTCTTGGTGCATACAGTGTAGGACTCCAAAAACATTAATTTTCTGGAGATGCGGGGTATCGATCCCCGTACCTCTCGCATGCTAAGCGAGCGCTCTACCATCTGAGCTACATCCCCGTGCCGCTGGAGGTGCCGGGGATCGAACCCGGGGCCTTTCACATGCAAAGCGAACGCTCTACCACTGAGCTACACCCCCTTGGATATAAGGCACTACGTCAGCTAAAGAATCTTTTCATTTTCCATGGAAAATAACAGAACCAATGTCATACCTTTTCATGGTTAAACTTTGAAGATATCTAATAATACTAGGAAATACTAGACATCAATCAAGGCTGCAAAATTACATCTATATTCTTAAGAGGACTTGCAGCCAATTTAGAGTTAGCTGGTACAAGTTTGCTGTAAACTCAAAAGTGTGCATGACTCGGGTATAGTAGACAATCGTATTCTTAATGTAGACAAGTATACGTGAGTTGTATAGAGCGCTCCTGACTATCCCGAGTGAAAATATAATTCTGTAGTTCAACTAAACAGAAGAAAAGGGAAGACAATAGTATGCTATATTTCATATCAAGAAACAGTTATAAATGTCGTTTTTAAGATCAAGCATATGTTTTCCTGCTGTAATCTTCACTGTATTAAATATTTGAACAATACATCTTCTGCTTTAACAAAATTGCATGTCGTGTTCGTCGCGAATCTTATGGAAAACTTCTGTTTGTATAGAGCATATTGTTGCTTATTATAATCAAGTCAATGATAGAGCGATACTTTTGAATGTGAAATGCCCGAGTTCGATTCCTGGCAACGCTAGGGACATGGCAACATTGCTCAGACGGTTGAGCGCTCGCTAGCATGCAAGATGTACGGGATTCGATTTCCTTGGATGGTATTGCAGTGGAATTTATTAAAAAAGGGGGTGACTGTATTGTTGACTGGTTGGTAAGGTTATTTAATGTATGTATGACTCATGGTGAGGTGCCTGAGGATTGGCGGAATGCGTGCATAGTGCCATTGTACAAAGGCAAAGGGGATAAGAGTGAGTGCTCAAATTACAGAGGTATAAGTTTGTTGAGTATTCCTGGCAAATTATATGGGAGGGTATTGATTGAGAGGGTGAAAGCATGTACAGAGCATCAGATTGGGGAAGAGCAGTGTGGTTTCAGAAGTGGTAGAGGATGTGTGGATCAGTGTTTGCTTTGAAGAATGTATGTGAGAAATACTTAGAAAAGCAAATGGATTTGTATGTGGCATTTATGGATCTGGAGAAGGCATATGATAGAGTTGATAGAGATGCTCTGTGGAAGGTATTAAGAATATATGGTGTGGGAGGCAAGTTGTTAGAAGCCGTGAAAAGTTTTTATCGAGGATGTAAGGCATGTGTACGTGTAGGAAGAGAGGAAAGTGATTGGTTCTCAGTGAATATAGGTTTGCGGCAGGGGTGTGTGATGTCTCCATGGTTGTTTAATTTGTTTATGGATGGGGTTGTTAGGGAGGTGAATGCAAGAGTTTTGGAAAGAGGGGCAAGTATGAAGTCTGTTGGGGATGAGAGAGCTTGGGAAGTGAGTCAGTTGTTGTTCGCTGATGATACAGCGCTGGTGGCTGATTCATGTGAGAAACTGCAGAAGCTGGTGACTGAGTTTGGTAAAGTGTGTGAAAGAAGAAAGTTAAGAGTAAATGTGAATAAGAGCTAGGTTATTAGGTACAGTAGGGTTGAGGGTCAATTCAATTGGGAGGTGAGTTTGAATGGAGAAAAACTGGAGGAAGTGAAGTGTTTTAGATATCTGGGAGTGGATCTGGCAGCGGATGGAACCATGGAAGCAGAAGTGGATCATAGGGTGGGGGAGGGGGCGAAAATTCTGGGAGCCTTGAAGAATGTGTGGAAGTCGAGAACATTATCTCGGAAAGCAAAAATGGGTATGTTTGAAGGAATAGTGGTTCCACCCATGTTGTATGGTTGCGAGGCGTGGACTATGGATAGAGTTGTGCGCAGGAGGATGGATGTGCTGGAAATGAGATGTTTGAGGACAATATGTGGTGTGAGGTGGTTTGATCGAGTAAGTAACGTAAGGGTAAGAGAGATGTGTGGAAATAAAAAGAGCGTGGTTGAGAGAGCAGAAGAGGGTGTTTTGAAATGGTTTGGGCACATGGAGAGAATGAGTGAGGAAAGATTGACCAAGAGGATATATGTGTCGGAGGTGGAGGGAACGAGGAGAAGAGGGAGACCAAATTGGAGGTGGAAAGATGGAGTGAAAAAGATTTTGTGTGATCGGGGCCTGAACATGCAGGAGGGTGAAAGGAGGGCAAAGGAATAGAGTGAATTGGAGCGATGTGGTATACAGGGGTTGACGTGCTGTCAGTGGATTGAATCAAGGCATGTGAAGCGTCTGGGGTAAACCATGGAAAGCTGTGTAGGTATGTATATTTGCGTGTGTGGACGTGTGTATGTACGTGTGTATGGGGGTTGGGCCATTTCTTTCGTCTGTTTCCTCGCGCTACCTCGCAAACGCGGGAGACAGCGACAAAGTATAAAAAAAAAATATAAAAAAAAAAAAATATATATATATATATATATATATATATATATATATATGAATTATACCTTATTTTGAGAGCATTTATTAGGAATGGCTAAATCATCTGTATTTGAAAATAAATTGATTAGCATCCTCTTTTTATGAACTTGATGTGCTTACAAACTACGATGAAATTCTTGGAGACAATGTGCACTATGTGTGGAATACTGTTCTACTGTGAAATGGTCGAGGTTATTATGGTTCTTGTGGCCTGTTGAAGTGGCGGGTGAGATAACCTGCTGGTGAAGGTGGTCTGTAACAGATTTTCTTGGCGCATACAGTGTAGGACTCCAAAAACATTAATTTTCTGGAGATCCTGGGCATCGATCCCCGTACCTCTCGCATGCTAAGCGAGCGCTCTACCATCTGAGATACATCCCCGTGCCGCTGGAGGTGCCGGGGATCGAACCCGGGGCCTTTCACATGCAAAGCGAACGCTCTACCACTGAGCTACACCCCCTTGGATATAAGGCAATACGGCAGCTAAAGAATCTTTTCATTTTCCATGGAAAATAACTGAACCAATGTCATACCTTTTCATCGTTAAACTCTGAAGATATCTAATGATACTAGGAAATACGAAACATTCATCAAGGCTGCAAAAATACATCTATATTCTTAATAGAACTTGCAGCCCATTTAGAGTTAGCTGGTACAAGTTTGCTGTAAACTCAAAAGTGTGCATGACTTGGGTATAGTCGACAATCTTATTCTTAATGTAGACAAGTATACGTGAGTTGTATAGAGGGCTCCTGACTCTCCTGACTGGAAATATAATTCTTGTAGTTCAACTAATGAGAAGAAAAGGCAAGACAATTGTATCCTATATTTGATATCAAGGAACAGTTATAAATGTTGTTCTTAAGATCAAGCATATGTTTTCCTTCTTTAATCTTCATTGTACTAAACATTTGAGTAATACACCTTTTGCTTTAACAAAATTGCATTTCGTGTTTTTCACGAAATTTATGCAAAACTTCTGTTTGTATAAAGCATACGTTTGCTTATTATAATCAAGTCATTGATAGATCGTTTCTTTTGAATGTGAAATGCCCGAGGTCGATTTCCGGCACTTCTAGGGACATGGCAACATTGCTCAGACGGTAGAGCGCTCGCATAGCATGCAAGATTTACGGGGATCGATTTCCTGGATTATATATATATATATATATATATATATATATATATATATATATATATATATATATATATATATATATATATATATATATATCCTTGGGATAGAGGAAAAAGAATACTTCCCACGCATTCCTCACGTGTCGTAGAAGGCGACTAAAGGGGACGGGAGCGGGGGGCTAGAAACCCTCCCCTCATTGTATTTTAACTTTCTAAAAGGGGAAAGAGAAGAAGGAGTCACGCGCGGAGTGCTCATCCTCCTCGAAGGCTCAGATTAGGGTGTCTAAATGTGTGTGGATGTAACTAAGATGGGAAAAAAGGAGAGATAGGTAGTATGTTTGAGGAAAGGAACCTGGATGTTTTCGCTCTGAGTGAAACGAAGCTCAAGGGTAAAGGGGAAGATTGGTTTGGGGATGTCTTGGGAGTAAAGTCAGGAGTTAGTGAGAGGACAGGAGCAAGGGAAGGAGTAGCACTACTCCTGAAACAGGAGTGGTGGGAGTATGTGATAAAGTGTAAGAAAGATAACCCTAGATTGATATGGGTAAAACTGAAAGTTGATAGAGAGAGATGGGTGATTATTGGTGCATATGCACTGGGCATGAGAAGAAAGATCATGAGAGGCAAGTGTTTTGGGAGCAGCTGAATGAGTGTGTTAGTGGTTTTGATGCAAGCGATCGGGTTATAGTGATGGGCGATTTGAATGCAAAGGTGAGTAATGTGGCAGTTGAGGGAATAATTGGTATACATGGAGTGTTCAGTGTTGTAAATGGAAATGGTGAAGACCAAGCTTGTAGATTTATGTGCTTGAAAAGGACTGGTGATTGGGAATACCTGGTTTAAAAAGAGAGATATACATAAGTATACGTATGTAAGTAGGAGAGATGGCCAGAGAGTGTTATTGGATTACGTGTTAATTGATAGGCGCGCGAAAGAGAGACGTTTGGATGTTAATGTGCTAAGAGGTGCAACTGGAGGGATGTCTGATAATTATCTTGTGCGGGCGAGGTTGAAGATTTGTGGAGGTTTTCAGAAAAGAAGAGAGAATGCTGGGGTGAAGAGAGTGGTGAGAGTAAGTGAGCTTGGGAAGGAGACTTGTGTGAGGAAGTACCAGGAGAGACTGAGTACAGAATGGAAAAAGGTGAGAACAAAGGAGGTAAGGGGAGTGGTGGAGGAATGGGATGTATTTAGGGAAGCAGTGATGGCTTGCGCAAAAGATGATTGTGGCATGAGAGGCGTGGGAGGTGGGCAGATTAGAAAGGTTAGTGAGTGGTGGGATGAAGAAGTAAGATTATTAGTGAAAGAGAAGAGAGAGGTATTTGGACGATTTTTTTGCAGGAAATAATGCAAATGAATGGGAGATGTATAAAAGAAAGAGGCATGAGGTCAAAAGAAAGGTGCAAGAGGTGAAAAACGAGGCAAATGAGAGTTGGGGTGATAGATTATCATTAAATTCTAGGGAAAATAAAAAGATGTTTTGGAAGGAGGTAAATAAAGTGCGTAAGACAAGGGAACAAATGGGAACTTCAGTGAAGAGGGCAAATGGGGAGGTGATAACAAGTAGTGGTGATGTGAGAAGGATATGGAGTGAGTATTTTGAAGGTCTGTTGAATGTGTTTGATGATAGAGTGGCATATATAGGGTGTTTTGGTCGAGGTGGTGTGCAAAGTGAGTGGGTTAGGGAAAATGATTTGGTAAAATGAGAAGAGGTAGTAAAAGCTTTGCGGAAGATGAAAGCCGGCAAGGCAGCGGGTTTGGATGGTATTGCAGTGGAATTTATTAAAAAAGGGAGTGACTGTATTGTTGAGTGGTTGGCAAGGTTGTTTAATGTATGTATGATTTATGGTGAGGTGCCTGAGGATTGGCGGAATGCTAGCATAGTGCCATTGTACAAAGGCAAAGGGGACAAAGGTGAGTGCTCAAATTACAGAGGTATAAGTTTGCTGAGTGTTCCTGGTAAATTATATGGGAGGGTATTGATTGAGAGGGTGAAGGCATGTACACAGCATCAGACTGGGGAAGAGCAGTGTGGTTTCGGAAGTGGTAGAGGGTGTGTGGATCAGGAGTTTGCTTTAAAGAATGTATGTGAGAAATACTTAGAAAGGCAAGTGGATTTGTTTGTAGCATTTATGGATCTGGAGAAAGCATATGATGGAGTTGATAGAGATGCTCTGTGGAAGGTATTAAAGATATGTGGTGTGGGAGGCAAGTTGTTAGAAGCAGTGAAAAGTTTTTATCGAGGATGTAAGGCATGTGTACGTGTAGGAAGAGAGGAAAGTGATTGGTTATCAGTGAATTTAGGTTTGCGGCAGGGATGTGTGATGTCTCCATGGCTGTTTACTCTGTTTATGGATGGGGTTGTTAGGGAGGTGAATGCAAGAGTTTTGGAAATAGGGGCAAGTATGAAGTCTGTTGTGGATGAGAGAGCTTGGGAAGTGTGTCAGTTGTTGTTCGCTGATGATACAGCGCTGGTGGTTGATTCATATGAGAAACTGCAGAAGATGGTGACTGAGTTTGGTAAAGTGTGTGAAAGAAGAAAGTTAAGAGTAAATGTAAATAAGAGCAAGGTTATTAGGTACAGTAGGCTTGAAGGTCAAGTCAATTGGGAGGAACGTTTGAATAGAGAAAAACTGGAGGAAGTGAAGTGTCTTAGATATCTGAGAGTGATTTGGCAGCGGATGGAACCATGGAAGCGGAAGTGAATCATAGGGTGGGGGAGGGGGCGAAAATTCTGGGAGCCTTGAAGAATGTTTGGAAGTCGAGAACATTATCTCGGAAAGCAAAAATGGGTTTGTTTGAAGGAATAGTGGTTCCAACAATAATGTACAGTTGCTAGGCGTGGGCTATGGATAGAGTTGTGCGGAGGAGGATGGATGTGCTGGAAATGAGATGTTTGAAGACAATATGTGGTGTGAGGTGGTTTGATCGAGTAAGTTATGATAGGGTATGAGAGATGTATGGTAATAAAAAGAGTGTAGTTGAGAGAGCAGAAGAGGGTGTTTTGAAATGTTTTGGTCACATGGAGAGAATGAGTGAGGAAATATTGGCCAAGAGGATATATGTGTCAGAGGTGGAGGGAACGAGAAGTGGGAGACCAAATTGGAGGTGGAAAGATGGGGTGAAAAAGATTTTGAGTTATCGGGACCTGAACATGCAGGAGGGTGAAAGGCGTGCAAGGAATAGAGTGAATTGGAACGATGTGGTATACCGGGTCGACGTGCTGTCAATGGATTGAACCAGGGCATGTGAAGCGTCTGGGGTAAACCATGGAAAGTTCTGTGGGACCTGGATGTGGAAAGGGAGCTGTGGTTTCCGTGCATTATTAGATGACAGAAAGAGACTGAGTGTGAACGAATGTGGCCTTTGATGTCTTTTCCTAGCGCTACCTCACACACATGAGGGGGAAGGGGGCTGTTATTTCATTTGTGGCGAGGTGGCGATGGAAATAAATAAAGGTAGACAGTATGAATTATGTACATGTGATTATATGTATATATCTGTGTGTGTGTATATATGTATACGTTGAGATGTTTTGATATGTATATTTGCGTGTGTGGACGTGTATGTATATACACGTGTATGTAGGTGGGTTGGGCCATTCTTTCGTCTGTTTCCTTGCGCTACCTCGCTAACGCGGGAGATAGTGAGAGTGCAAAATAATAATTATGATATATACATATATATATATATATATATATATATATATATATATATATATATATATATATATATATATATATATATATATATATATCTCGGTGGGACTCATAGGAATATCTTGATCACGCACAAGATTGTGATCCTATCCAATATATATATATATATATATATATATATATATATATATATATATATATATATATATATATATATATATATATATATATATATATATATATATATATATACATATATGTATGTATATATATGTATATATATATTTTTTTTTTTTTTTTTTTTTTTTTTTTTTTTTTTTTTTTTTTTTATACTTTGTCGCTGTCTCCCGCGTTTGCGAGGTAGCGCAAGGAAACAGACGAAAGAAATGGCCCAACCCCCCCCCCATACACATGTATATACATACATCCACACACGCAAATATACATACCTACACAGCTTTCCATGGTTTACCCCAGACGCTTCACATGCCCTGCTTCAATCCACTGACAGCACGTCAACCCCGGTATACCACATCGCTCCAATTCACTCTATTCCTTGCCCTCCTTTCACCCTCCTGCATGTTCAGGCCCCGATCACACAAAATCTTTTTCACTCCATCTTTCCACCTCCAATTTGGTCTCCCTCTTCTCCTCGTTCCCTCCACCTCCGACACATATATCCTCTTGGTCAATCTTTCCTCACTCATTCTCTCCATGTGCCCAAACCATTTCAAAACACCCTCTTCTGCTCTCTCAACCACGCTCTTTTTATTTCCACACATCTCTCTTACCCTTACGTTACTTACTCGATCAAACCACCTCACACCACACATTGTCCTCAAACATCTCATTTCCAGCACATCCATCCTCCTGCGCACAACTCTATCCATAGCCCACGCCTCGCAACCATACAACATTGTTGGAACCACTATTCCTTCAAACATACCCATTTTTGCTTTCCGAGATAATGTTCTCGACTTCCACACATTTTTCAAGGCTCCCAAAATTTTCGCCCCCTCCCCCACCCTATGATCCACTTCCGCTTCCATGGTTCCATCCGCTGACAGATCCACTCCCAGATATCTAAAACACTTCACTTCCTCCAGTTTTTCTCCATTCAAACTCACCTCCCAATTGACTTGACCCTCAACCCTACTGTACCTAATAACCTTGCTCTTATTCACATTTACTCTTAACTTTCTTCTTCCACATACTTTACCAAACTCAGTCACCAGCTTCTGCAGTTTCTCACATGAATCAGCCACCAGCGCTGTATCATCAGCGAACAACAACTGACTCCCTTCCCAAGCTCTCTCATCCCCAACAGACTTCATACTTGCCCCTCTTTCCAGGACTCTTGCATTTACCTCCCTAACAACCCCATCCATAAACAAATTAAACAACCATGGAGACATCACACACCCCTGCCGCAAACCTACATTTACTGAGAACCAATCACTTTCCTCTCTTCCTACACGTACACATGCCTTACATCCTCGATAAAAACTTTTCACTGCTTCTAACAACTTTCCTCCCACACCATATATTCTTAATACCTTCCACAGAGCATCTCTATCAACTCTATCATATGCCTTCTCCAGATCCATAAATGCTACATACAAATCCATTTGCTTTTCTAAGTATTTCTCACATACATTCTTCAAAGCAAACACCTGATCCACACATCCTCTACCACTTCTGAAACCGCACTGCTCTTCCCCAATCTGATGCTCTGTACATGCCTTCACCCTCTCAATCACTACCCTCCCATATAATTTACCAGGAATACTCAACAAACTTATACCTCTGTAATTTGAGCACTCACTCTTATCCCCTTTGCCTTTGTACAATGGCACTATGCACGCATTCCGCCAATCCTCAGGCACCTCACCATGAGTCATACATACATTAAATAACCTTACCAACCAATCAACAATACAGTCACCCCCTTTTTTAATAAATTCCACTGCAATACCATCCAATCCTGCTGCCTTGCCGGCTTTCATCTTCCGCAAAGCTTTTACTACCTCTTCGCGTGTCGTAGAAAGCGACTAGAGGGGACGGGAGCGGGGGGCCGGAAATCCTCCACTCCTTGTAGTAACTTTCTAAAATGGGAAACAGAAGAAGGAGTCACGCGGGGAGTGATCATCCTCCTCGAAGGCTCAGAGTGGGGTGCCTAAATGTGTGTGGATGTAACCAAGATGTGAAAAAAGGAGAGATAGGTAGTATGTTTGAGGAAAGAAACCTGGATATATATATATATATATCAATATATATATATATATATATATATATATATATATATATATATATATATATATATATATATATATATATATATATATATATATATATATTAAGCTTTATTTTAGGAGCATTATAAGGAATGGCTAAATCATCTGTATTTGAAAATAAAATGCTTAGTATCCTTTTGTATGCACTTGGTGTGCTTACAAACTACGATGAAGTTGTTGGAGACAATGTGTACTATATGTGGAATACTGTTCTTCTGTGAAATGGTCGAGGTTATTATGGTTCTTGTGGCCTGTTGAAGTGGCGGGTGAGATAACCTGCTGGTGAAGGTGGTCTGTAACAGATTTTCTTGGCGCATACAGTGTAGGACTCCAAAAACATTAATTTTTTGGAGACACGGGGCATCGATCCCCGTATCTCTCACCAGTACGTCAGCTAAAGAATCTTTTCATTTTCCATGGAAAATGACTGAACCAATGTCATACCTTTTCATCGTTAAACTTTGAAGATATCTAATAGTACTAGGAAATACGAAACATTCATCCAGGATGCAAAACTACATCTATATTCTTAATGGAACTTACAGCTCATTTAGAGTTGGCTGGTATGAGTTTGCTGGAAACTCAAAAGCGTGCATGACTCGGATATAGTCGACAATCTTATTCTTAATGTAGACAAGTATATGTGAGTTGTATAGAGCGCTCCTGACTCTCCTGACTGGAAATATAATTCTGTAGTTCAACTAAAGAGGAGGCGAAAAGGCAAGTCAATAGTGTCCTATATTTGATATCAAGAACCAGTTATAAATGATTTTCTTAATATCAAGCATATATTTTCCTTCTTTAATCTTCACTGTACTAAAAATTTGAGCAATACACCTTTTGTTTTAACAAAATTGCATGTCGTGTTCTTCACGAATCTTATGTAAAACTTCATTTTGTATAAAGCATACGTTTGCTTATTATAATCAATTCAATGATAGGGTGTTACTTTTGAATGTGAAATGCCCGATTTCGATTCTCGGCACCTCTAGGGACATGGCAACATTGCTCACACAGTTGAGCGCTCGCTTAGCATGCAAGATGTACGAGGATCAATTTTCTGAATCTCCATAAATGAACCTTTGCATATCATATATTGTACCAAACGAACGTCACCTGCTGGTCATTACGTCACCCACCACCTATACCGGCCCCAACAATCGAGGTTTTTCTATGTAGCATTAAAGTCAGGTAAACAGGTTCAGGTGTCTTTAGGTTTCGTAGTTGTATGGTAACATGATTTTCTTCTGGCAGTCGGGTGCATATATATATATATATATATATATATATATATATATATATATATATATATATATATATATATATATATATATATATATATATATATATATATATAAATTTTACTTTGTCGCTGTTCCCGTGTTAGCGAAGAAGCGCAAGGAAACAGACGAAAGAATGGCCCAACCCACCCACATACACATGTATATGCATACATGTCAACACACGCTAATATATATACCTACACATCTCAACATATACATGTATATACACACAGAGACATACATATATACAAATGTACATAATTTATACTGTCTGCCTTTATTTTTTCCATCACCACCCCGCCACACATGAAATAACAATCCCCTCACCCCGCATGTGCGCGAGGTAGCGCTAGGATAAGACAACAAAGGCCACATTCGTTCACACTCAGTCTCTAGCTGTCAGTTAATAATGCACCGACACCACAGCTCCCTTTCCACATCCAGGCCCCATAGAACTTTCCATGGTTCACCCTAGACGCTTCACATACCCTGGTTCAATCCATTGACAGCACGTCGACCCCGGTATACCACATCGTTCCAATTCACTCTATTCCTTGCACGCCTTTCACCCTCCTTCATGTTCAGGCTCCGATCACTCAAAATCTTTTTCACTCCATGATTCCACATCCAATTTGGTCTCCCACTTCTCCTCGTTCCCTCCATTTCTGACACACATATACTCTTGGTCAATATTTCCTCACTCATTCTCTCCATGTGACCAAACCATTTCAAAACACCCTCTTCTGCTCTCTCAACTACATTTTTTTTATTACCACACATCTCTCTTACCCTATCATTACTTACTCGATAGAACCACCTCACACCACATATTGTCTTCAGACATCTCATTTCCAGTACATCCACCCTCCTCCGCACAACTCTATCTACAGCCTAAGACTCGCAACCATATAACATTGTTGGAACCATTATTCCTTCAAACATACCCATTTTTGCTTTCCGAGATAATGTTCTCGACTTCCACACATTCTCCAACGCTCCCAGAACTTTCGCCCCTTTCCTCACCCTACGATTCACTTCTGCTTCCATGGTTCCATCCGCTGCCAAATCCACTCCCAGATATCTAAAACACTTCACTTCTTCAGTTTTTCTCCATTCAAACTTACCTCCCAATTGACTTGTCCCTCAACCCTACTGTACCTAATAACCTTGCTCTTATTCACATTCACTCTCTGATTTCTTCTTTCACACACTTTACCAAACTCAGTCATCAGCTTCTGCAGTTTCTCACACGAATCAGCCACCAGTGCTGTAGCATCAGCGAACAACAGTGGACTCACTTCCCAAGTTCTCTCATCCACATCAGAATGCATACTTGCCCCTCTTTCCAAAACTCTTGCATTCACCTCTCTAACATCCCCATCCATAAAGAAATTAAACAACCATGAAGACTTGACACACCCCTGCCGCAAAGCAACTTTCACTGAGAACCAATCACTTTCCTCTCTTCCTACACGTACATATGCCTTACATCCTCGATAAAAACTTTTCACTGCTTCTAACAACTTGCCTCCCACACCATATATTCTTAATACCTTCCACAGAGCATCTCTATCAACTCTATCATATGCCTTCTCGAGATTCATAAATTCTACATTCAAATCCATTTACTTTTCTAAGTATCTTTAACATACATTCTTCAAAGCAAACACCTGATCCACACATCCTCTACCACTTCTGAAACCACACTACTCTTCCCCAATCTGATGCTCTGTACATGCCTTCACCCTCTCAATCAATTCCCTCCCATATAATTTACCAGGAATACTCAACAAACTTATACCTCTGTAATTTGAGCACTCACTCTTATCCCCTTTGCCTTTGTACAATGGCACTATGCACGTATTCCGCCAATCCTCAGGCACCTCACCATGAGTCATACATACATTAATTAACATTACCAACCAGTCAATAATACAGTCACCCCCTTTTTTGATAAATTCCACTGCAATACCATCCAAACCTGCTGCCTTGCCGGCTTTCATCTTCCGCAAAGCTTTTACTACCTCTTCTCTGTTTACCAAATCATTTTCCCTAACCCTCTCACTTTGCACACCATCTCGACCAAAACACCCTATATATGCCACTCTATCATCAAACACATTCAACATACCTTCAAAATACTCACTCCATCTCCTTCTCACATCACCACATATATGTATATATATGTATATATATATATATATATATATATATATATATATATATATATATATATATATATATATATATATATATATATATATATATATATATATATATTTTCTTTTTTTTTTTTTTATACTTTGTCGCTGTCTCCCGCGTTTGCGAGGTAGCGCAAGGAAACAGACGAAAGAAATGGCCCAACCCCCCCCCATACACATGTACATACACACGTCCACACACGCAAATATACATACCTACACAGCTTTCCATGGTTTACCCCGGACGCTTCACATGCCTTGATTCAATCCACTGACAGCACGTCAACCTCTGTATACCACATCGCTCCAATTCACTCTATTCCTTGCCCTCCTTTCACCCTCCTGCATGTTCAGGCCCCGATCACACAAAATCCTTTTCACTCCATCTTTCCACCTCCAATTTGGTCTCCCTCTTCTCCTCGTTCCCTCCACCTCCGACACATATATCCTCTTGGTCAATCTTTCCTCACTCATTCTCTCCATGTGCCCAAACCATTTCAAAACACCCTCTTCTGCTCTCTCAACCACGCTCTTTTTATTTCCACACATCTCTCTTACCCTTACATTACTTACTCGATCAAACCACCTCACACCACACATTGTCCTCAAACATCTCATTTCCAGCACATCCATCCTCCTGCGCACAACTCTATCCATAGCCCACGCCTCGCAACCATACAACATTGTTGGAACTACTATTCCTTCAAACATACCCATTTTTGCTCTCAGAGATAATGTTCTCGACTTCCACACATTTTTCAAGGCTCCCAAAATTTTCGCCCCCTCCCCCACCCTATGATCCACTTCCGCTTCCATGGTTCCATCCGCAGCCAGATCCACTCCCAGATAGCTAAAACACTTTACTTCTTTCAGTTTTTCTCCATTCAAACTTACCTCCCAATTGACTTGACCCTCAACCCGACAGCTTCGTCGCTTCGATGTATATCAACTGACTGTTATATTTCTCTCTTGTGTCTCCCCTGATGATGTGATTATTACACGAAAGTGCACTTGGGAAGTTTTCGTGTTTCATGTTCCCCGTGGACTCATAGAAATATCTTGATCACCCGCAAAATTGTGATCCTTTCCTATATATATATATATATATATATATATATATATATATATATATATATATATATATATATATATATATATATATATATATATATATATATATATATATATATATATATATATATATAGGGAAGTAGTGAGTGGTGGGATGAAGAAGTAAGGTTATTAGTGAGAGAGAAGAGAGAG
>NC_092236.1:42574372-42666095 GCF_036320965.1 Panulirus ornatus | reverse complement strand
AGCCTTTTACATACAGAACGAATGCTCTGCCATTGACTTGATTACAATGGATAAATGTATGCTTTGAGCAGACAAAAGTGTTGTATTTCATTCGTAAATAATACTCTACGCAATTTTGTGAGAAGAAAAGGTGTAATGCTTAGATATGCAGTAGAATGAAGATTAAAGAAATAATTCCTAAGCTTGACAGATATTTTTCTTCTTTTCCTCTGTAGTTGAGCTACGGAATTATTTTTCAGTCAGAATTATCCAAAGTCCTGTTTATAACTCATTTATTCTTGTATACATTAGAGTAAGTTTGTTGATTGTACACGCGTAATGCACTTTTTATGAGTGTACAGTAAACTTGTTACAGTTAATTCCCTAAATGGTTTGCAGGTTCTGTCAAGAATATAGATATATTTTCTATAGCCTAGATAGATATCTAGTTTCTCCTAGTATCCTGATATCATTTTAGAGCATAACAACGAAAGAGTTTCAGTCATTTTCCATGGGAAATGAAAAGTTTCTTTAGCTGCTGTAGTGCTGTATTTGCAAGGGGGTGTAGCTCAGTGGTAGAGCGTTCGCTTTGCATGTGAAAGGCCCCGGGTTCGATCCCCGGCACCTCCAGGTCCATGGGGATGTAGCTCAGATGGTAGAGCGCTCGCTTAGCATGCGAGAGGTACGGGGATCGATGCCCCGCATCTCCACAAGATGAACATTTTTAGAGCTATACCCTGTATGGTCCAAGAAAATCTGTACCAGACCACCTTCACCAGCAGGTTATCATTTTACCCGCCACCTCAACGGGCCACAACGACCATATTGAGCACGACCATTTCACGGTAGAACAGTATTTCACATGTAGCACACGTTGTCTCCAACAACATCATGGAAGTTTGTAAGCACACCATGTGCATACAAAAGGGTGCTAAGCATTTCATTTTCAAATCCAGATGACTTAGTCAATCTTAATGAATGCTCTCACAACAATACTTTATGTTTTTTTTCTTTTGTATGTCAGCTGTTTAATAATAATGTAGCCTTTCAGCTAATAGTAGCAAGCTTCAAGAGGTACTTATTACTTGTTGATGGAACCTAGAATCTTGTGGTATTTCCATATCTAATCAGCAGAGTAAAGGTGCTGTAATGAGCAGATCATCTATGACACACAGGTATAGACAGAATCTATGAATGATTAATACCAAACATCAGCTTAAGCTGGAGGCTACAGTTCAGTCGTTGCTGAAAGAGAAACGAAAGTAACAAACCTAGTACACTGCTCTCATGATTTGCCTGCATGTGTCCTTGCCACCAGAGAGGGCTATGACTTGGATGTATTTTGACCATGCGACGTCGGTCACTGTGAAAAAAATCTCATTCCATGTAAATACTTTCAAGACAAATCAGCTGTGGTCGGGTGAGTGAAGTAGGTCCCAGACGCTTGGTGTAGGTCACTGAGTCCCTGGGAACCATCCAGCCCTCCTTGGTCGGTGATGCCGTTCTGATCTGGCACGGGAGAATCTGAAAAAAAATGTGTTGTTATCTTTTAAGGAAAAGAGACAAAAAAGGGAAAGACTATTGTTAAAAGTGAAGGTTGTGTGTGTTATGTGTTGACATTTAATAGTTCATTTATATGATTCGGATATCTGATATCATCGTTCGCTATTTCTATTTAAGGTTGGTGAATGAACAAGAGCTAAATAAAGGGTAGCAATACTCCAGAAACAGGAGTTGTGGGAATGTGTAAAAGAATGTAAGGAGTTGAATTCTGGATTGATTTGGGTAAAAGTGGAAGTGGGTGGAGATAGATTGTGATTAGTGGTACTTATGCACCTGGCTATGAGAGGAAAGACCATGAGAGGCAAGTGTTTTGGAAGTTGCTGAGTAGGTGTGTCAGTAGTTTTGGTGCACGACCGAGTATTAGTGATGGGTGATTCGAAAGTGAAAGTGAGAAATGTGGTAGTTGGGTGTATATTTGGGCGCATGAGGTATTCAGTAACAAGAATTGAATTGGTGAACAGCTTGTGAGGTTGTGTGCTGAAGAAGGACTGGTGGTTGGTAATGCCGAAAAAGAGTGACATACTCTAAAAAGAGAGACATGCTCAAGTATAAGTGGGTAGGAGAGATGATTAGAGGGCATTCTTGGATTACATGTAGATTGATGGAAGTGTAAGAAAGAAACTTTTGGATGAAAAGTGCTGAAAGGGGCAGCTTATGGGATGTCTAACGGCAATTTTGTTGGGACGAGGGTGAAATTTGTAGAGGTTTTCGGAAAAAAGGAATCACTGTCGGTGAGAAGAGTATATGGGTTTGGAAAAGAGACTTGTGTGAAGAAATGCCAGGAGACATTGACTGTAGAATCGAAAAAGGTGAGGGTGAATGAGGCAGGAGGGGATTGGGTGAGGAGTGGGAGTTGTTTGCGGGTGCGGTGGTGAAATGTGCAAGAGATGCATGTGGCATGAGAAAGGTGGGAGGTGGACAGATTAGAAAGGATAGTGAGTGGTGGGATGAAGAAATAAAGTTTTTAGAGAAATAGAGAAAAGGGAGGTGTTTGTGGTACTTACAGGGAAGGAGTGCAAATGATTGGGAGACGTATAAATGAAAGCGGCAGGAGGTCAAGAGGAAGGTGCACAGGTTGAAAAGAGGGCAAATAAGGATTGGAGTGAGCGAGTATCAGTAAACTTTAGGGGGAAAAGATGTTTCGGATTGAGGTAAATAATGTGCATAAGCAAGAAGAACAAATAGGAACATCAGTGGAGGCAAAAGGGGAAGTGTTGACAAGTAGTGAGGAGATGAGACGCTGGTGTGAGTATTATGAAGGAATATTGAATGTGTTGGAGGATAGGGTGGTAGATGAAAGTTGTTCGGGTCGGGTGGTTAGAGAAGTGAGTCATGAAGAGTGAAGAGAGATGAGGTGGCGAAAGGCTTACGTGAGATGGAATGTGGCAAGGCGGTATTGAAGTTGAATCTTATAAGAAAATGAGTGACTGTGTTCGTCATTGGTTGGTAAGGATTTTCATTGTATGTATGGATCATGGTGAGGTACCAGAGGATTGGCGGAAAGCATGCATAGTGCTACTGTACGAAGGAAAAAGGTATAAAGGTGAGTGTTCAAAACAGAGATATAAATCTTTGAATTCATCTGGCAAATTGCAGGAGAGGGAATTGATTGAGGGGGTAGAGGCGTGAGAGCATCAGATTGGGAGGAGTAGAGTGGTTTCAGAAGTGGTAAAAGATGATATGATTTGTCTTGAAAGTATTTACATGGAATGAGATTTTTTTTCACAGTGACCGACGTCGCATGGTCAAAATACATCCAAGTCATAGCCCTCTCTGGTGGCAAGGACACATGCAGACAAATCATGAGAGCAGTGTACTAGGTTTGTTACTTTCGTTTCTCTTTCAGCAACGACTGAACTGTAGCCTCCAGCTTAAGCTGATGTTTGGTATTAATCATTCATAGATTCTGTCTATACCTGTGTGTCATAGATGATCTGCTCATTACAGCACCTTTACTCTGCTGATTAGATATGGAAATACCACAAGATTCTAGGTTCTATCAACAAGTAATAAGTACCTCTTGAAGCTTGCTACTATCAGCTGAAAGGCTACATTATTATTAAACAGCTGACATACAAAAGAAAAAAAAACATAAAGTATTGTTGTGAGAGCATTCATTAAGATTGACTAAGTCATCTGGATTTGAAAATGAAATGCTTAGCACCCTTTTGTATGCACATGGTGTGCTTACAAACTTCCATGATGTTGTTGGAGACAACGTGTGCTACATGTGAAATACTGTTCTACCGTGAAATGGTCGTGCTCAATATGGTCGTTGTGGCTGGTGAAGGTGGTCTGGTACAGATTTTCTTGGACCATACAGGGTATAGCTCTAAAAATGTTCATCTTGTGGAGATGCGGGGCATCGATCCCCGTACCTCTCGCATGCTAAGCGAGCGCTCTACCATCTGAGCTACATCCCCATGGACCTGGAGGTGCCGGGGATCGAACCCGGGGCCTTTCACATGCAAAGCGAACGCTCTACCACTGAGCTACACCCCCTTGCAAATACAGCACTACAGCAGCTAAAGAAACTTTTCATTTCCCATGGAAAATGACTGAAACTCTTTCGTTGTTATGCTCTAAAATGATATCAGGATACTAGGAGAAACTAGATATCTATCTAGGCTATAGAAAATATATCTATATTCTTGACAGAACCTGCAAACCATTTAGGGAATTAACTGTAACAAGTTTACTGTACACTCATAAAAAGTGCATGACGCGTGTACAGTCAACAAACTTACTGTAATGTATACAAGAATAAATGAGTTATAAACAGGACTTTGGACCATTCTGACTGAAAAATAATTCCGTAGCTCAACTACAGAGGAAAAGAAGAAAAATATCTGTCAATCTTAGGAATTATTTCTTTAATCTTCATTCTACTGCATATTTAAGCATTACACCTTTTCTTCTCACAAAATTGCGTAGAGTATTCTTTACGAATGAAATACAACACTTTTGTCTGCTCAAAGCATACATTTATCCATTGTAATCAAGTCAATGGCAGAGCATTCGTTCTGTATGTAAAAGGCTCTGGGTTCGATTCCCGTCAGCTCCAGGGACGTGGCGATGTAGCTCAGATGGTAGAGCGCTCGTGTAGCATGCAAAAGATACGGGAATCGATTCTCCGTATCTCCACAAACTAAAACATTGTACATTGTACCAGACCAACTTCACCTGCTGGTTATTAAGTCACCCGCAACCCAGACCGGCCACAATAATCGAGGCTTTTATGTGTAACATTAAAGTCGCCGATGACATAAACAGGTTCAGATGTCTTTAGGGTCTCATAGTAATCTGCTAACATGATTCTGTCTTGGCAATTAGGTAGATGCCTCCAGTTTTTACCAGTATCATCAAGTTCAGTAGTTTTACTGAAATCATAATCGTGTACTGAAAATCGAAGGGAAATTTTGTGCTGCATGCCTTGTTGACAGCTAAACCAACTTCTGCATTTATATGGCTACAAGGATTGAGATGGTAGGTAGATTTAGCAGGGGAAACTTAATAGTTTGATGGTCCTAATGACCATGGCTACCAATCGCAATGACGTCTGTTTGTTCAAGCATATGTTTCTTTACTTGGTCGAAGCACCTGTTTATCTAGTGTTGTCTGCAACATACATATGAACATTCTTCATTTTGTTCAGTCTCTCAGCTGTACCTTACACCTATTCTTTCCTCTTGTCTCTTTTTATGATAAATAGAAGCGTGCAGCGGTCCATGGGAAGAAAGGAGGGAACTCGGCAGCCAGAAGCACCCTAATCCAGCAGTGATGGTATTACATTCGTGTCTGGGAGACTTTATCCCATCAGCACCATGACCTAGTTGTCAGCGTCCCAAGCTCCCACATCCCGTTGTAAGGAGGTTGAAGGTTCTACGGAAGTAGAGGTTCATTGCGCTATATTCATTTTCATATATCTCCAAGTTTGAAACTGTCTCGTTACTTTAAAACTGACGGGAAATGATCTGTATAGAACCTGTCGTTTATGGCTATGAGACGAAGGGCGTTCCATTGCCAGTCATCGAACACTCAGTTCTCTTGTTGGGGCTCCAACTGAGAAATCTGCATTGGTGATAAGAAAAATGGGAGTGAGCCTCTCAGTATATGAGAAAGTGGGAGTTAAGGAAAGTTTCAAACACTTGCAGGTGGTAGAAGTAAGAGGAACGGGGCAATAGGTGTAAGGGTTGAAGTGGTATTGTTTCTTATAGATTGTCCGCACCAAGAAATGACTACCAAAAAGAAGGAATTGTCTCTGTTTTTGGGCAACAGCAAGATAGGCGTGCGGATAAGTTAGGTTAGAGAGACATTCCTTTAAGACTCAATGAAGTGTGATGTCTGAGCTATACGTCTTTTCCAGCTGAAACTGGAAGAGTATTTGTAAGGTCTTGCTCATAGAAATATGATAAATGATGGGTTTGGTAGGAGGAGATATGTTAAGATGACAAGAAGCAAATCAATCAAAGTTGGATTTCAGAAAAATAAAGAAGCAAAATGATGGGCTCTATCAGTTGGAGAGTTAGGTATAGACCGATCAGATCGGGAGAGAAGAGCAAATTTTTGAAGTACGGAAGTTACTGAAGATGTTTTCGGTAAAGGAACATAAAGATTTGCCAGCAGAATTCAAGTTCGCCCATTTCATATCTATAAAGGTGTGCTTGACTTGAACAGCTTTGCAGTGATCCAAGATAGAATGTGAGGAGAAATTTTCAGAAGAGATAGTTCTAATGGCTCCGTCCCTGACGTGTAAGACATCAGAGCAAGAGCGGTCAAATTATGACAGCAAGGAAAATGATCTATTAGATTGGATGTAAGACACCATTCTAGCCATGATAACCTCCATGATGTATTCGGCACAACATGAGGCCTCCCGACCAGCGATTTGATATCCGTCTCTGGGAAAGTTAGCTAAGAAGCCGTGCAGGGATGACTGGTAAGCTCCCCCAAAGAGCCAAAGTTGGCGTTTCGAGTCGGGGGCTTAGAACAGTCGTGTCCACTTACAAGAGTTAGCATTAAGATTGTGGTCAGAGGACATGATGGCACAAATATTGTAATTGTACTGAGAATCTTCAGTGGTCTAAATGGACAGTGATCGTCACGGTGGGAAACTCGTGTTGGATGTTTGCTTATCTGTTCTAGATCGTTAAGGAGGAATAACGAAAGAGCTTGGCTCCGCCAGATCAACACGGATAGAGCTTAACTAGTCATTGAAATGTACAATGAAATCCCCCGCAAAGAGAAATTTAGCGCTCGGATGTGACAGAAGTCAAATAGTCAAAGAGGATATAGGTGGATATTTACGAAATATAACAAGAAAGTTGTAGAGGATAGCGAAATTCTGAACCAAATGGCACAAAGATAAGAAAGTGAAAGATGCACGAGACAAACAATGGGAGTTTTTGTATCATAGTAGAAGCAAACGCAACCTTTGGAGAAGACACGACGGTCAAGATTAAAGTTAAGAATCTGATGACGTAAAAGCACGAAGTTTTGAACATTTGGGATGCAGGAAGAACAAAATCGGGATGTAAGTGTGCTGTAGAGAGATTATATAATGAGATCCGATTGTAGCAAAAATAGATAGAGCCACGTCGTGGACATGTGTTCGGAAGAGTGAAGTAAGTCCCAGACGCTTGATGCCGGTCAAGGGGTTGCTGGGAACCAATCAAACCTTGACTGGTGGTTCCTTCTTTATTCGGCACCGGAGAATCTAAAAAAAATGTTGTGGTATCTTTTTAAAGAAGAGGGAATAATAGAAACAATTATGGTTGAGAGTGAAGGGTGCGCAAGTTTTGTGTTGATATCTAAGAAAATTCATATTCATGTGCTATGTCTGATTTTCTTTTCTTTTATAGTGACGGACATGTCATTGGAAAAACATATCCCAGTTATGGTGTTTTTGGATGGACAAAGATCAGAAAAAAAGCAGAAACTAATCACAACTCCCCTGGTACTCACACAACTGACTCTTAAAGGTAGATAGGCAATAGGAAGTAGGGAAGATGAAAGCGACGAGAGTTTCACAGCTTCGCTGTTCGACGGAGAAAAAGCTATCATGATGGTTGATTCTCGATTAGGTGATCTTCATGCAGAAACTAAGGCAATCAGCAGCCAGGCAAGAGTGGCAGGGATACATGCAGACAGATCACGAGAGCAAAGGCCAAAATATATCAGTGTTTTAGAGACAAGGCAACAACATCGCGACAGAAAGTGAGGGATGGTTGGAGACAGAGGACACCAAGTAGAAGGATTTAAAACATGAATGAATATTGTTTTCGATTTTCTGTCAACAACCGCTGAATTGTCACCTACGGGTTATCTTTATCCATGTGTCAGAGATGATATTCCTCTACTTTTAACACAACAACCTTACTCTCTTCATAGACAAAAAACTACCTCAGGTTTGTTATTTCTTATAATAAGTAATTGAAGCTCAAGTATCATTGCTCCTGTTCATTGAGGATCAACATTTCTATTGCACAGTTGACGTAGATGAAATATATCTAAATCACTGTTGTGAGAGCATTCATTAGCAAAGGCTCAGTCACTTCCAAGTATAAATGAAATGCTTCACCTACAAACAACGATGATGTTGTGGGCACCAACACGTACAATATGTGAAATCAAATGTTCGACTGTGAAGTGGTCGTGGTGCGTATTGTTGTTGTGGCTGGTCGAGGTGACGGGTGACATAATAACCAGCAGGTGAAAGTGGTCTGGTGCGGTTTTCCTGGTACAGTGCATTGCTGCAAAAAGGTTTAGTTTGTGGAGATGCGGGGCATCGATCCCCGTACCTCTCGCATGCTAAGCGAGCGCTCTACCATCTGAGCTACATCCCCATGCCACTGGAGGTGCCAGGGATCGAACCCGGGGTCTTTCACATGCAAAACTAATGCTCTGCCATTGGAACAGATCTGGAGAACCAATCATATTTGGTGTTCCTGCTGGTTCTTAAGATCTTGTTAAGGAGTTTTTCACTCGTCAATTTACTCTATATTTGATTATGATACTTTAGGTCTAATAAAATTTTCTTAAATTCTAGTTATACAAAGACCTTGGTCTACGTGATACGCTATTATCTACAAGTATGTCAAGTTCATTCTTTAATTCATGGTCGTCTGTTTACAGTTAATAAACTAATGTGCTGGAAACACTGTTAGACATTATAATTTAATCCTATAGCTGGTAACAGTATCTATTGGTTCCTATTATCATCAGATCTCTACAAAGCACGAACAGGTAAAAGTGTGATTGCAGTTTCATTCAGTTTCATAATCTATGCATTACACTGAAAATGAAAATTTACTTTAGTTTCCTTCGCACTGAATATGCAAGAGGGTGTTGCTCAGTGGTACAGTGTTCAATGTGCACACGAAAGACCCTGGACTTCGATACCCGGCACTTCCAGTGCCATGGGGATGTAGCTCAGATGGTAGAGCGCTCGCTTAGCATGCGAGAGGTACGGGGATCGATGCCCCGCATCTCCACAAACAGAACCTTTTCGCTGCTAAACACTGTAGTAGGGAAACTGTATCAGACTACCTTCACCAGCTGGCTATCGTAGTACCAGCCACCTAGATCGGCCACAGCAACCGAGGCCTCTCCGTGTAATATTAAAATCACCGATGATGTAGACAGGTTTAGACGTCTTTAGGGACTCGTAATAGTCTGGTAACATGATACGCTTCTCGGAATAGGTTATATACTGTCAGTTTTTCCGATATTTACCCGTACTATTAAGGTGAGTAATTTTACCTAAAGAGTATCCTTGTGCTGAATGTTGTAAAAGAGTTGTGTTGCACGCCTTGCCTGACTTGCTCTGCCAGTTTTTGTATGCAGATGGCTACTAAGACTGTGATGGTAGGTTGTATATATATGATGGTTTGGTGGTTCCACAGGCCATGACTGCTTATTGGTATGACGCCTGGTTGTTCGAGCATGTACTTGCTTGTATGGGTGAGGTGCCCGTTTGTCCAGTGCTGCCTACGCCATGCAACTCTATGCTCTATGTCAACACATAACACACACACGCCCTTCATCCTTAACAATCGTTTCTCCCTTTCTTTTTTCTTTTCTAGCGGTAACAAATTTTCTAAATTCTCCACTGTTGAATTAGGACGGTGCCAGCAGTCAAATAGGGCTGGATGGTTTCCAGAAACCTTTAGGCCGACATCAATCAATTGAGATCCACTTCAATCGTCCACGATATAATGTATTCATTTCTCCTGCGCTGAGCTACATAACCGTTTCTCCTATAGAAAACTTCTCCCCTGATCCTCTCTCTGAAAACCTACTGTTCAACGCTGCGTCCTCTCTAGAATATCTTTAGATTTCATCTCTAACGTCCTTTCCGCTCCAAGTGTTGCGTTAAAGCCTTCTCTGATGCAAAATAACCCACTGATCGCCTTGTGGATCTTTATTCTCTCATCTTTGATGTCCTGTGGCTCAGAATTTCTCTCTCCTCTAAAACTTTACGTTTCGTAAACATCTTCCTAATTCTTACAACGAAGAACTCTTAGACTAATTGACTTCTTGTCACAAAACTTTGTTCACATTCAGATGCTGAAAACCTCAAAGTAGTGGATTTCAAAATACATCTGAAGGATTAGTCAGGCTCTGTCCGTGATGATCCTGGTCTTTTGTCATTTTTACTTAACGATTTGGAACTGATAATCCAACACCCAGTAAGAGTTTTCGGCCGTCACGACCACTCTTTCAAAACCATCTCTTTTATATCTGTGAACTCCCTCACTATGATCACACTACTTGTGCTCTCCCACAGTCCTCTCACCCAAGTCGTAATTCTGTAACTGGGAACGACCATCCGCTATCCGTCCCTCAAAATGCCAGTTTTGGCAGTTTGGTAGAACTTAGCTGTCATCACAGCCGCCTTCATTACTAACTTCCCTTGGCCGGGAAACCTTGTATGATGTTGAACACACAGTAAAGGTTATCTTGGCTAATGTAAAGTCCTACGTCTCATCTTTTGATAAATCCTCACCGCAGCCATGGTGTAATCGCTCTTGCTCTGATGCTTATACATCAGGGAAAGAGTCGCGAAAATCTTCCTATATCCTGAAATTTTTTCATTCATTTCTTCTTGGAAATACTCTAAAACTGTTCACTTCAAGTAAACCTTCAAGGAACCGAAAAATCTTTTTAGTTTCTCATCGAAAACATCTTTAGTATCTTCCTTAATTCATCATTTGCTTCTCTTTTCCGACCTGGTCAATGTATTGCTAACTTTCCAACTAATAAAGACGCTCTTTCATACTTTATTTTCCTCAAATCCAACTTGGCCTGATTCTCCTTACAATCATTCGCCCACGTCTCCTTCTACCAAACTATGTCATTTCTTGCATACTTGCTTTGCTCTTTGTTAAAGATCATTTAAATCCCGTTGTGGAAAATGTGTTAATCGTTAAGAATGTCGACTTCATTTTTGCAAAGATTAAGGATAAACTTCGTAAGAAAATAGCAGTAGGACAACTTTATAAGCATCCCAGACACATAGCTGTAGACGATAGATTTTATGATCAGCTAGCAGAAATTTATAATGATCAAGGTTCTATCATAGTAGGAGACTTTAACAGCTAAATGGAGACAATCCCTTAACACTAGCCTCGAGCGTGGACTCTATCTAATTATGCTTGAATGTCCAAACCCAATTAATCGAGATACCTGCTCCCAGCAAGATTATTTCAGACTTAGTTCCAATTACGGTGAGGAACTCGTCGATAATGATAAAGTTGGAGGAAAACTTGTTACACCTGATCACCGACAAATTACTTTTGAGGTCACTTTCAGCACTACATTTAATGTTGGTCAACACAACCATCAAAAAGAAATTCCCTGTTTCAAACTTGGAAATTTTAATGATGTAGCTTGGAAAAGCTTCTGTAAAATTTTCAAAGTAGTAGAGAAAACATATGTACTAATGAATAGTAGACAGTCTATTTCTATAACGAAGCCAAGGTGTTTAAAAAGTTCCTGTTGTCCAAGAAGTAGCTCAGAGAAACTCAAAGAGACCAGTAACCAACATGATAGAATAAGTTATATAAATTTGCGTAGAAAAAGCCAGAGAGATATTCGACAAAGTAAACGTCAGTTTGAAGCGTATATTGCTGGAAATAGAACACTAAGCAGTTTTACTGTTATGTTAGAAGCAAGAGACTCATTACCCAGTCAAATGGCCCACTGATTAAGGAAAACAGTGGCTTGGCTCAAGACCACGAAGCCACAGCAAAAATCTTGAATTATCTTTTTTTTTTTTTGCGTCTGTATTTCGATCGAAGATATAACCCATGTCCTAAATTCATTTTCATTAATAAGAGTAAATAACGTTCTGCAATAATTGAAATGAAAACCGAAGACATTATGTCAGCAATAAACGGAACAAAATAGATAAAACGGTAGGCCATGATAGATTTTGACCGAGGACAATGGAAGAGGCAGAGAATTAGATAATTTAGCCCTTGAATGCCCTTTTTCTATACGTCATTTGCAAGGGGAAAAGTTCCAAGTGTATAGATACTTGCCAGTGTAACAGTGATGCAAAAACTAATAAGTTTCTGCTCGGAAATCATCGTTAAAACAGCTTAACATTGTAGATGGAAAACTTATGGAAATCATCATTTGAGGCAGAATTGTAAACAATTTGGAAAACCACTGCTTCATAAAATCTTTATAGCATGGTTTTTGATGAAATCGTTCATGTCTGACAAATCTGCTTGATTTCTTTTATGATATATAATCAACATGTGAGACGAAAGGACTGCAAATGATGGCATCTATCTAGATATCAAGATGTATTCAATAAGGTTCCCTATCAAAGGCTACTAGCATAAACCAAGTCATGGTAAGTATAGGGTTGTACTTTAGCGGACAGAAAATTGGTTGATTGGCTGTAGAGTTGTTGTTAATGGTTAAACTTCATAAAGGTTAGACATAAGTGGTGTAAACAAGTATCAGTCTCGGTAAAGATTCTATATCACATACATATCAGCGATATTGACGATAGACTGCATTGCATGATATCAAAAATCGCTGATGATGAAAAGCTGGAATATGAATATACAGATGAGCTTGAACGCTTTCACCTTCAAAGTGACATAGAGAAACTGATGAATTAGGATCATAGGTGGCTAATAAACTTTGAATGCCCATAAGTGCAAAGTTTTACATATCGGTTTTAGAAACGGTCTAGGAAATTCATACCTCATCCTGACTGTTGTGCTCAGTTTTGGACACCCTGCAAAAGAAAAAAAATGGCAGAATAGAGAGGTTGCAGCGTCGACCTACCAAGATGATTAGCGGATTAAAAAGCAAGTCCTAAGAAATCCGATAAAATGACGAATGTATTTAGCATAGAAAAGAGGTTAAGAGGTGATCTAATACAGGCATTCAAAATTATCAAAGGCTTTCATATCTTAATCTCTCAAGCTACTTATTAATTGATTTGTCTATTTTCACTCTTAATAATGGATAACACTCTTCGGCATAAGTTCTACCTCGAATGAGGCGTAGTACATTTTCTTTGATAGGAATGTTAACAGTGGTTTAAAGAAGTGCTATAGATACGTTTAAGAATAGAGTTGATAAATATGTCCCCTCAGGTGCACAGCTTACATTACCTGTACCTCCTTAGTCAGTTTGCTGGTTATTCCCTTTGAATCATCTGTATGCATTCTAACTTGACCATATCAATCTGTATGTTTCTGATATTTCCCACTATCACGAGTTCAGCAAGGACTTAAAGTAATTCAGACGACGGTGAACGTAGAGAAGTGATGTGGTACATATAGATGGTACTGTTGAGAGAAGAGTATGCATGTTAGTGAAGGTATTACACGTATTGACCAGGAAGCCTCATGTTGTGCTGAAAACATGGTGGAGGTTAGCTTGGCAGGCATGAAGACCAGCATTCCATATTCTAACAAATATTTCTAATCGTATTCATGGTTTGATCACTCTTGCTCTGATGTCTTGTACACCATGAGGTGTCTGCATGAGTTCCTGCCAACAAGTCGTATATAAGCGGGATGCGTCTGGCTGCTGCCTCCTTGCGTTTCTATGTGGAAATTGGCTTCCTGAGGATTGACCGTTTTGATAACTTCTTTCCTCGAACATCGAAGCTGTGAAATTTTCTTTATTCTTTCGTCTTTTCCTCTTGCTGAATCTTGCTTATTTTCTTCATTCTATTTTTTTTCACCCACGATGGCCTTGTTTTAGGTGCTCTGTTTATGCAATATAAGTCAAAACATATAAGAAACTCAGCATTCATCCTTAAAACTTCTTATTCTAGATGTTATGTTTAACGTGTAATACCTTCACTAACAATTTACCATCATTATTCGTTCTTGATTTCCATGCATACTCTTCTCTCAACAGTACCATCTATATGTACCACATCACTTCTCTACGTTCACCGTCGTCTGAATTACTTTAAGTCCTTGCTGAACGTACTTCAGTCCTCTAGTATCCTCTCCCTTCCAACAGACATATAAACCACTCCAACAGTAGCCGCATTTCCCATAATTGAGCCGGAGAGTGCAGTTCTCTCGTACCTTCTTCCTTTAACTGTGGTCTAATATCTCCATCCACTATGACATCCTCCTAGATTTCTCGTCCCTGCTCACCCCGTGCTAACCATCAGTTAAAGATGAATACAATCCTGCTCTAACGACCATTAGCGCTGCCTCAGAGCGGCCACTGAGCCATCAGCTGCAGATGATCAGATGCATTGCACGATGGAACAATAACAAGGGTAGAAACGCATTGGGACTGACACTGCAGTGTTGACATTCACAACGAATGAATAAACAGAACAGGAAACTAGAGCAAAAGTTTTCTTATATAGCCTATGTCATCAATAAAGTCATATGCCATCTTTAACACAATTTAGAGGAAAATAAGTAAATATTTTCCATAGTATTTTAGTAAATAACAATGATGGAATTAGAATCTGGACTCCCGCTAGATTGCTGGCGCTCTGCAGTGTGGCCAGCCAGACGGAAAGACTAATGTGGCGGGGAGAACTTGTTATGGGAGGCCATGGTGAGCGTGTAACGGGAGGGAGGAAGAGAAGGATGGGTGCGGGGGAGATTACTCAGATAGGAAGAGGATGTGTATCATGGATAGTGAGGGCGTGAGAGGAGGGTGTATGTAATGGATAATAATGGAAGTAAGTAGTTTTAAAGGAATGAAAGAAATTAAGGAAAAGAAGCACAAAGATGAATCAGAACAAGGGAATGATGAATAGCAGAGGACCTGATGGTCTATGACGAACCCATGTAATGAAGAACAGTAATAGCATATTGCATTCCAGATCTCTGAAGATGGATACTGGATCTGTTTACCTATGCTGAAATTGTATTTAAAGTCTATGCTTTGACAGTTTGTTTCGATGTCCTATAATTCTACATCTGCAGAAACATTTGTCCATATTTGTATTACATCTTCTCCAACCTCATCTGTTATTTCTAATCTTTTAGTCTCTACCTTACGCGATGAGATTATGCTGAGGTAAATTATCGAAAACCGTTGAAGACTGAATTCTAGATACGGTCTGACTAGGGTGTTGTAAAGAGTAAGTAGTATATCGTTCGATTTTAAGCTTACATTTGTGGGTATAAAACCAAACATTTCGTCTGGGTTATTACATGCAGCTAAGCATATAATGATTATAATTACAAGTCAAAGATTTTTCATTTCCGGACTTCCAGTAAATGCTTACCTAGTATTTGATAATTGTGTTAAACATCTTTATTACTTATATATATTTTACTTAGCATTTGTTTGCAATAAAGCATATTTCTCATACCTCTGAGCACAGTAAAGATGTCTAAAACTCTTTTAATCATTAAACAGTCTTAGGTTAGGTCCTAATTTCGTATCGTATGCAGATTTCAAGATTTACTTGTAATTCCGTTTTTCCGGATCACTAATATGGATAATGGATAGATTCGGACCTAAAGACGAACCTTGCTGTTTCTCGCTCGTCGTTCTTCAACAACTGGATGTTTCCTTATCTGATGTTACTCTTTACTTTCAATTTGTAATCCAGTTTACGACCCACGATCATTCGTTTACCAGTACCGTTTTGTCTGAATATAAAAGTATCTTTTACGTTTTACGGTACTGAAAGCCAATGAAAATTACAGGAATGTAAAGTTATTTTCGAAACTTAGTTGTCATGTTGTCACTATAGAACTCTCCTTTCCTCAAATATGGTCTTTCAAAACAAAATCCATGTTGATTGATAGTTACTAGCTCCTTAATTCCAAATAATTTAACAATGTTATCCCAGATTATCTTTTATAGTATCTATCTTTAAGCGAAGTAAGATTATTAAGGTCGATTCTTTTAGCTGCATCTATATTCCTGTCATTCGGATTTTATCCATCTTGTAGGCATCTTATGAACATTTTTGTTATAAAAATATTACTTGTTAACATAACCTTCATCATTTAAGGACAGAGGTCGTCAGAGCTAGATGACTGATTCCTTTTTTCTCTCTAGACATTCGTTTCACAGCTTTGAATATCATATGACTTTTACTTTTTCTTGTCTATCCTTAGAAATACTCTTTGTGATTGTAGTATACTCAAAAAGTTATACATATTAGATAGATATGCAACGACCAAGCGAGGTAGGTAAAAGTCTTTTCAGTTGTAGAGTTGTAAAATAATGGAATCAATGCAAAGAGTATAAAAAAAGAATTGAAATCAAGGCTAGACAGGTACTTCAATGGTATGTTATCATCAGATACTCCTAATTCAGGTAGAATCAATGCAGTTTCTCCTTTTCCTTTTTCAGAGTCCAATCCCAGTCAACCAGTATTCAGAATAGGGAAATTTTCCCAATTTACATTTTCCTATAAAATTCCTATGGCAGTATGTTCTCTCTATCCTATATGGTGTCCCTTCTCATTCCTTTCTTCTGGAAGTTAAGCCGGAGGATGAGGTGGATGAGAAGGTGCGGTCTGCTTAACTATTCTCTTACACGCACAGTTAAGGCTATGATTACATATAACTTCATGAACCATCAGGTCCTCTGTTATCTGTTCTTTCATGTACATTTTCCACTTTACGTTGGAGGCTCCATTCACGGACAAAGTTCGCATCAAGGCCGGGCCTTAATTGAAATATAGAGAGGTTAATGATAGGGAAAAGAAAAGACAAGGGACAGTATTTATGAATTTTGAAAGAAGTAAAAAGCTTGTCTTTTGAAATGTGCCAGGTCATGGTTATTGGGAAAGACATGAGAAGGTAGAGTGTTTCGAAGCTTCGAGGCGTAGGCAAAGAAATAGTTATCAAAACAGCCCAGCATTGAATTGCTACACCCACAGTAATCATGTGACGCAGCAACTTGCTTAGTATTGTGTGGTCTAGAAATAATGGGACACAAAAGCAGCCAGCTCTCAGAGCAAAAACCAAAGTGATACCTATAGAAGAGGGAAAGCGAACCTACATTGCGGTGTAAGGCAGGTCAAATTTTGAAATAAGCCTGAGGGAGAGTTGGACAACATTCGACTCAACTCTCTCAAGTAAGGATACAGAGGTAGAACAACCCCAGATGTGAGAGCAGTACTCCATACAAGGGCGGATCAATTCTTTGTATAAACGGAGTAACTGTTCGGGAGAAAAGGAATTTCGACATCTAAAGAAGACATCCGTTTTCTTAGTGGTAGACTTGGCAATTTCCGTATTTGGAATTTCCAAGATAGAGTAGATGTTATGATGATACCAAGAATGTTCATTGAGTCAAGGGGTAGAATTACAGAACCAGCATAGGAGAGAGGAAAGTTGCGAGGAATTTGCAATGTAAAAAAGGATAGAAACCAGGTTTTAGAGGCATTAAACTCAGCCAGATTTCATCTGCTCCACTGAGATATCCTGTCTAAGTCTGAGTTTATTGAGGAAGCTGTGTTAAAACGAGGTGCAGATTGAGTGAAAGAAGAAGGAGCATTTTCTTATTTGTGGAAGAAAGGAAATCGTTGATAAAAAATTAAAGAAGGTATAAGAGACAGGATAGAACCTTGAGGGTCAGCACTGTTGATACAGAAAGGAAGAGAGGCTGATACATCAACAACCCTGGAGATAGATAGTTCAGAGAGGTCACTAGATTTGAGGAAAGAAAGTGAGGGAGGGAAGCCAAAAGAGGGAAGCCTAGAGATAAGACCACAAAACCACACTTGTCAAAAGCTTTGGATATATCAAGAGCAACTACAAAGAATTCTCCAAATCTTTTGGGGATGATGGCCACACATTAGTAAGAGGAAAGAATATCACCAGCGGATTTCCTCTAACGGAAGCCATGCTGATGATCAAAGAGAAGACTGTGAGATTCATGATGTCTGAAGATATGGGAGTTGGGAAGGGATTCAAAAGCTTTGTAAATGTTAGATGTAAAAGCAACAGAACGATGGTTAGAGGGATTAGAACGATTGCCTTTCTTAGGGATAGGAATGTGTCAACGGTTGTTTCCGAGAAGAAGCAAAGTTCTGGTTTTTAAAGAGAAACGAGACAAACGAACCAGCACAGGTGCAAGCTCAGGGGCACACTCTTTCAGTATACGGAGATGGATGCGATTAGGATTATATGCTTTGCTTGTGTCCAGAGAGAAGTAAGAGGATTATCATGGGGTGAAGAAATGTTGGAGACATCCAAGGTAGAGTTAGGGTATACATGAAACCAAAGAGAGTTGTTTTGTCTGCGAGAAAGACAGCTACAATACCGTCAGAACGGAAAAGTGAAGGAAATTGGAGCGACAGAAGTTGTTGGCGATGCCCTCAGCTAAAGACCAAAAACACCTATCAGCGGATGACGAGATGTTAGTGCACTTCCTTTGAACAAAGAAAAAGAGTTTTTCTATGCCAGATATGCCTGATTCCTTTCCCGAATGCCCTCAGAACAGGAAAGGCTGAACCACAGTAACCTGTGCTGTGCTTTCGGCGGAGACAGAAAGAACAGCATATAAGAGACAGTAATTTACCCAAAGAAAGTTTGAAAAGAATTTTGATAACTCATTCCAGCCACCTTTGTTCAGGTGTAGATTTTTACGGGTAGAAGAATTGCTGGATAGGGGTGTGCCGTTGAATAGATACATTTATGAGGGTGTGGTATGGTGAATCAACCGGAGTGAGATTGTGTAGTTAAAACGCAAAGGATTTGAGGCGAAAAACTGAGCCTGAATATTAGGAAAGTGAAGGTTGAAATGACGTAAGTAGAGAATCTCGGCATGCTGGTGAGAGGATGCCGCAGTCTCATGGGAGGAGTTTAACAAAGGAAAAGTGTGGTAGTTGAGAGAGAGACCTTGAGCCAAATAACATCAAAGTTTGGGGACTTTAGGTCCATGAGCCGTGCGACAGGTGTATTGGGGTTGGAATGAGCACAGACGCCACGTGTCCTTACACTGTATTCTTTGCCTGTCATCATCATCATCATCTTAATTACCTAGACCTCGCTGTCTCTAACTGTACTTTTATTCAACATCATCATCTTTATTGTTACTACACTGTTAACCATCAACATCATTGTCCATACTGAAGACTTACTCTTCTATGATCATCATCCTAGCATATTAAAGTTACGTCAGCAATCCATTATACAGACACCTCTGGACCCGCCCAGCTAACACTGCGTCCTCTCACCACACCCACCCTCTCAAAGCACAGTGGTACACTCAGCTTTAATTAATTAACAGGCAATAATTTAATGAGCTGGGAGGAGTGGGGTAATATGGGCTCCAAAAACGCACTGAGAACTTTCCAGTTGGTGGCCAAAAGTGTTTTTGTGTAGTGTGTCAGTGACTGTGTTAAGTCACGTGACGATAACAACCATTAGAGTCGTTCTGGCTGCCCCTCCACTCACCCTCGCATCCTCTGTTGGTATCCTCTTTGCTCTTTGATGTGTCACTGACCGTCAGGCGTAAATGTGTGCCCGAGTGAGCTGAAATTTCCGAACTTGGTTTTTTTTCCGGTCGTACGCTTACCAAGGAATCCATGAAAGCGAAGCAGATTTTTTTTCGCACGAAAGAGATACTGTTGTACAGTTATTCTTGTGTGCTAAAATATCTTAACGTTTTGGTTCCTGTTATGATATCTTATCATCTTGAGTCCTACTACAATATGTCAACATCTTGGTTTCAGTTACAGCTCAATCCAGTTCCACGCACGAGCTGTCGTGCTTTGTTTATTGAATCATCTATATCTGTAGAATAATGTAAAGCAGGACTAAACATACCAACATTAGATAACCTTAACCAAGGGATAAATACAACACATATATTCAATTTTTTTACGACAGGTTTTATTGGAAATTGTAGTTATGGAAGACAAAGGATAAGATACTCATGGCGCCCTCTCTTGTCTTCCTTGCCGACAATAGTGGTGGCCACCTCTGGATACCTCGCCTACACTGGCCTCCTCACTGACACTAGCGGCACATCCTTGGCCTCCCCGCCGACACGCACGAATGGCATTCACTTCACCTAACCTAACGGCATACATCTCTGGCCTTCCTGCCAACAGTAGTGGCATACAATCCTGGCCTCTCCTCCGACACTAGTGGCACACACCCCTAGCCTTCCCGCCGACACAAGTGGCGGCACACACCTCTGGCCTCCCTGCCTACACAAATGGCATAAACCCCTGGCCTCCCTGCCTTTACTAGTGGTATACAAACTTAGTCTCCGTGCCGACACTAGCAGTCGAGGTCGTATGTGCTCTGCTCAGGCCTGGTAAGAAAGTAACGTCAGGAAATATCACTTAGACACCTTACATTTCTCACTTTATTTGCCCACAATGGAATACATAGACGATTACCTCAACAGAGACAAAGGAAAATCATGTTTTCTTCTCTTGTCATGACCTACAAAATATTTTGTTACGAGAGCCCATTGGTAGCGGTGTTGCTATTGAAAGTGTTGTCAGGGAACTGTGTGTGTGTGTGTGTGTGTGTGTGTGTGTGTGTGTGTGTGTGTGTGTGTGTGTGTGTGTGTGTGTGTGTGTGTGTGTGTGTGAAGAATATTCATAGATTGTCATTAAGGCACGAACTTAAAATTTCAAGAAGGGTGAGGATGTTACCATTAGGTCAGGTAATGTAGAAACTTAACTGATATAGCTGGAGGGGTACAGAAAGTAGTGATAATTACCAAGTGGTATAGAATGGTGCGGAGTCCAAATAGGATGGGTGGCCATGGTTTTCAAAAAAGAAGAGAGAGTGTTGGGGTGAAGAGAGTGGTGAGGGTAAGTGAGCTTGGGAAGGAGACTTGTGTGAGGAAGTACCAGGAGAGACTGAGTGCAAAATGGAAAAAGATGAGAGCAAAGGAGGTAAGGGGAGTGGGAGAGGAATGGGATGTATTTAAGGGAGCAGTGGTGGGTGGCTTGTGCAAAAGATGCGTGTGGTATGAGAAAGGTGGGAGGTGGACAGATTAGAAAGAGTAGTGAGTTGTGGGATGAAGAAATATGATTGTTAGTGAAAGAGAAAAGAGAGATTTTAAGCGATATTTGCAGGGAAGTAGTGCAAATGACTGGGAGATGTATAAAAGAAAGCGGCAGGAGGTCAAGAGAAAGATGCAAGAGTTGGCAAGGAGGGCACATGAGAGTTGGGGTGAAAGGGTCAATAAAATTTTAGTGTAGCATTTACACGTCTGGAGAAGACATGTGATAGGGTTGAAAAAGATGCTTTGTGGAAGGTTTAAAGAGTATATGGTGTGGGAATTAAGTTCCTAAAAGCAGTTTTTACCAAATATGTACGGCATGTGTACGAGTAGGAAGAAATGAGAGTGATTGGTTCCCGGTGAATGTCGGTTTGCGGTAGGTGTGTGTGATGTCCCCATCGTTGTTTAATTTGTTTATGGATGGGGCGATTAGGGAGGTAAATGCAAATGTTTTGGAGAGAGGGTCGAGTATTTAGTGTTGTGGATGAGAGGACCTGGGAAGGTAGTCAGTTGTTGTTTGCCGATGATAGTGCTCTAGAGGGTGATTCGTTTGAGAAACTGCAGAGGTTGGTGACTGAGTTTGGAGTTAGGTTCAGTTGAGTGGAGGGACAAGTTGATTGGGATGTAAGTTTGAATGGAGAAAAATTGGAGGAAGTGAAGTGTTTTAGATATCTGGGAGTAGACTTAGCAGCGGATGAAACCATGGAAGCGGAAGTGAGTCACCGGGAGGGAGAGGGAGTGAAGGTTCTAAGAGCGATGAAGAATGTGTGGAAAGAGAGAACGTTATCTCGGAGAGCAAATATGGGTATGTCTGAGGGAATAGTAGTCCCAAGAATGTTATATGATTGCGAGACCATGGCTATAGATAGAGTTGTACGGAGGAGGGTGAATATATTGGAAATGAAATATTTGAGGACAATATGTGGTGTGAGGTGGTTTGATCGAGTAAGTAATGTAAGGGTGTGGAAACAAAAAGCGTATGGTTGAGGGAGCAAAAGATGGTGTGTTGAAAATGTTCAGACGTATGGAGAGAATGGGTGTGGAAAGATTGACAAATAGGATATGTGTGTCAGAGGTGGAGGGAGCAAGGAGAAGCGGGGGACTAAATTTCATGTGGAAGGATGGAGTGAAAAAGATTTTGAGCGATCAGGGCCTGAACATACAGGAGGGTGAGAGGCGTGCAAGGAATAGAGTGAATTGAAACGATTTGGTATACCGGGGTTGATGTGCTGTCAATGGACTGAACCAGGACATGTGAAGCGTATGGGCTAAATCATGGAAAGGTCTGTGGGGCCTGGATGTGGATAAGGAGCTGCAGTTTTGGTGCATTGTACTTGACAGTGAGGAAAGATTGACAGAGAGGATATATGTATCATAGATGGAGGGAACAAGGAGAAGCGAGAGACCAAATTTGATGTGGCAAGATGAAGTGAAAAAGATTTTGAGCGATCGGGGCCTGAACATACAGGAGGGTGAGAGGCGTGCAAGGAATATAGTGAATTCTAAAGATGTGGTATAACGAGGTCGACGTGCTGTCAATGGACTGCACCAGGGTATGAGAAGCGTATGGGTTAAACCATGGAAAGGGCTGGGGGCCTGGCTGTGGATAAGGAGCTTTGGTTTCGGTACATTACACACGACAGCTAGAGATTGAGTGTGAAGGAATGTGGCCTTTTTTGTCTGTATTCCTAGCGCTACCTCGCTGAAGCTGGGGATAGCGATGCCTTTTTCCTGTGGGGCGGGATAGCGACAGATATGGATGAAGGTAGGCAAGAATGAATGTACATGTGTATGTATGTAAGGTCTGCGTATGTGTATGTGTATATATGTATATGTTGATATGTTTAAGTATGTATATGTACGCATGTGAGCGTTTAGGTACATATATGTGTATATGATTGGATGGGCCATTCTTCGTCTGTTTTCTGATGCTACCTCGCTGCTGCGGGAAACATCGATTCTGCATGATAATCAAACAAATGAATAACATATCTATATATACATATATATATATATATATATATATATATATATATATATATATATATATATATATACATATATATATATATATATATATATATATATATATATATATATATATATATATATATATATATATATATATTATTTTTCCATAATACTTGGTTGCTGTCACCTGCGTTAGCGAGGTAGCGCAAGGAAACAGACGAAAGAATTGCCCAACCCACCAACATACACATGTATATACATAAACGCCCACACACGCAAATATACATACCTATACATCTCAATGTACACATATATATACACACACAGATATATACATATATACACATGTACATAATTCATACTGTCTGCCTTTATTTATTCCCATCGCCACCTCGCCACACATGGAATAACGTCCCCCTCGCCCCTCATGTGTGCGAGGTAGCGCTAGGAAAAGACAACAAAGGCCCCATTCGTTCACACTCAGTCTCCAGCTGTCATGCAATAATGCCCGAAACCACAGCTCCCCCTCCACATCCATGCCCCACAGAACATTCCATGGCTCACACCAGACGCCTCACATGCCCTGATTCAATCCACTGACAGCACGTCGACCCCGGTTTACCACATCGATCCAATTCACTTTATTCCTTGCCCACATTTCACCCTCCTGCATGTTCAGGCCCGATCACTCAAAATCTTTTTCACTCCATCTTTCCACCTCCAATTTGGTCTCCCAGTTCTCCTCGTTCCCTCCACCTCCGACACATATATCCTCTTGGTCAATCTTTCCTCACTCATTCTCTCGATGTGCCCAAACCATCTCAAAACACCCTCTTCTGCTCTCTCAACCACGCTCTTTTTATTTCCACACATCTCTCTTACCCTTACGTTATTCACTCGATCAAACCACCTCACACCACACATTGTCCTCAAACATCTCATTTCCAGCACATCCATCCTCCTGCGCACAACTCTATCCATAGCCCACGCCTCGCAACCATACAACATTGTTGGAACCACTATTCCTTCAAACATACCCATTTTTGCTTTCCGAGATAATGTTCTCGGCTTCCACACATTCTTCAAGGCCCCCAGAATTTTCGCCCCCTCCCCCACCCTATGATTCACTTCCGCTTCCATGGTTCCATCCGCTGCCAGATCCACTCCCAGATATCTAAAACACTTCACTTCCTCCAGTTTTTCTCCATTCAAACTCACCTCCCAGTTGACTTGACCCTCAACCCTACTGTACCTAATAACCTTGCTCTTATTCACATTTACTCTTAACTTTCTTCTTCCACACACTTTACCAAACTCAGTCACCAGCTTCTGCAGTTTCTCACATGAATCAGCCACCAGCGCTGTATCATCAGCGAACAACAACTGACTCATTTCCCAAGCTCTCTCATCCCCAACAGACTTCATACTTGCCCCTCTTTCCAAAGCTCTTGCATTTACCTCCCTAACAACCCCATCCATAAACAAATTAAACAACCATGGAGACATCACACACTCCTGCCGCAAACCTACATTCACTGAGAACCAATCACTTTCCTCTCTTCCTACACGTACACATGCCTTACATCCTCGATAAAAACTTTTCACTGCTTCTAACAACTTTCCTCCCACACCATATATTCTTAATACCTTCCACAGAGCATCTCTATCAACTCTATCATATGCCTTCTCCAGATCCATAAATGCTACATACAAATCCATTTGCTTTTCTAAGTATTTCTCACATACATTCTTCAAAGCAAACACCTGATCCACACATCCTCTACCACTTCTGAAACCACACTGCTCTTCCCCAATCTGATGCTCTGTACATGCCTTCACCCTCTCAATCAATACCCTCCCATATAATTTACCAGGAATACTCAACAAACTTATACCTCTGTAATTTGAGCACTCACTCTTATCCCCTTTTCCTTTGTACAATGGCACTATGCACGCATTCCGCCAATCCTCAGGCACCTCACCATGAGTCATACATACATTAAATAACCTTACCAACCAGTCAACAATACAGTCACCCCCTTTTTTAATAAATTCCACTGCAGTACCATCCAAACCTGCTGCCTTGCCGGCTTTCATCTTCCGCAAAGCTTTCACTACCCCTTCTCTGTTTACCAAATCATTTTCCCTAACCCTCTCACTTTGCACACCACCTCGACCAAAACACCCTATATCTGCCACTCTATCATCAAACACATTCAACAAACCTTCAAAATACTCACTCCATCTCCTTCTCACATCGCCACTACTTGTTATCACCTCTCCATTTGCGCCCTTCACTGAAGTTCCCATTTGCTCCCTTGTCTTACGCACTTTATTTACCTCCTTCCAGAACATCTTTTTATTCTCCCTAAAATTTAATGATACTCTCTCACCCTAACTCTCATTTGCCCTTTTTTTCACCTCTTGCACCTTTCTCTTGACCTCCTGTCTCTTTCTTTTATACATCTCCCACTCAATTTCATTTTTTCCCTGCAAAAATCGTCCAAATGCCTCTCTCTTCTCTTTCACTAATACTCGTACTTCTTCATCCCACCACTCACTACCCTTTCTAATCAACCCACCTCCCACTCTTCTCATGCCACAAGCATCTTTTGCGCAATCCATCACTGATTCCCTAAATACATCCCATTCCTCCCCCACTCCCCTTACTTCCATTGTTCTCACCTTTTTCCATTCTGTACTCAGTCTCTCCTGGTACTTCCTCACACAGGTCTCCTTCCCAAGCTCACTTACTCTCACCACCCTCTTCACCCCAAGATATATATATATGTATATATATATATATATATATATATATATATATATATATATATATATATATATATATATATATATATATATATATATATATATATATATATGTACACATATATAACTGTCAGTGTATATACAACTAAGAGACGTAGCTAGGACACCACTTGATAAACAAGTGATTGTCCAAGACAGACAATGAACGCATCATAAACTTATCTTGACAAGGTGAATTGTTTACAAATTTTATCAACAATAAAGTTATTCATTTTGTATAGACCTTCACTAATATTAAGGTTATATTCTTTGTGTATTTATTGATAGAAGATTCAGTGATATTTCTCGTGATACTGGAGGTAGATTTAATAACTGAAATGGCATTACTCCAGTCAGTACCATGATCATAGTTTTTAACGTGATTAAACAAGGCATTTCATTCTTGTCCTGTTCGTATATTACTTTTATGTTGCTTAAGTCTAAGAAAAAGATCCTTATCAAAAGATCCTTATCAGTCTGCCCAACATAAAACTTATCACAATTTCTACCAGGCACTTTATAGATGCATCTAGGAGAATTTTCTGGTGAATTCATGATAGATATCCTTTATAGTATTATTGTTCTTAAAGCAACATTTACATTAAAGGATTTAAGCAAAATGGAGAGTAAAGTAGAATTATTATGAAAACGGAGAACTAAAAGATTATTTGTGTCAATGGAAGGTTTAGGTTCAACTCTATAAAATGAATTCTTTGCTAACTTAAGGGATTTATCAATGAAAAATCTAGGGTACTTTAACTTAGATCCAATAGAATATATCTTCTCAGACTCATCGTCAATAAACTTTGGACTAGAAATACGTAATTCCCTAAGGAACATAGATTGAAATGATTATTTAACTCTGTCATGTTGAGATGAGTAATAATGGATATGTGAGCATACATTGGTAGGTTTTCTGTATGTGCTAAACTTAAACTTGTTTCCTTGCCTATGGATCATGCAATCTAAAAATGGTAACATTCCATTATTCTCATTTTCTACAGCAAATTTGATGGAGAAGTGGGAGGCCAAATTGGAGGTGGAAGGATGGAGTGAAAAAGAATTTGAGCTATCGGGGCCTGAACATACAGGAGGGTGAAAGGCATGCAGGGAATAGAATGAATTGGAACGATGTGCTATACCGGGGTCGACGTGTTGTCAATGGATTGAATTAGGACATTTGAAGAGTCTGGGGTAAACCATGGAAAGTTCTGTAGGGCTGGATGTGGAAAGGGAGCTGTGGTTTCGGTGTATTACACATGACAGTTAGAGACAGTGTGAACGAATGTGGCCTTTGTTGTCTTTTCCTTGTGCTACCTCGCTCGCGTACGGGGGGGAGGGGGGAGCCATATCATGTGTGGTGGGGTGGCGACGGGAATGGATGAATACAGCAAGTATGAATGTGTACATGTGTATATATGTATATGTCTGTGTATGTATATGTATGAATACGTTGAAATTCATAGGCATGTATATGTGCATGTGTGGGCGTTTATGTATATACATGTGTATGTGGGTGCGTTGGACCATTCTTTCACCTGTTTCCTTGCGCTTCCTCGCTAACGCAGGAGACAGCGACAAAGTATAAAGTTAAAACAATCAGGAGCCATACTTTTCAATGTATGTAATAGTAACGTGAAGGTAAGACTTGTGAACAGATTCCTAGATTAAGTCGATGACACGGAATTGGGAAATATAGCCCATTGGAAGAAAAACTGTGTAGGTATTTGAAGTGATTCAGATAAATTGATGGAGTGGTCAGGGAAATGGTAAATGGACTCCAGTGTATCAAAAATAAGGCCTAAAATTATTCCCTCCAAAACAGTGCATTTCCAGAGATTTAACAGAAATCATCAGAAAACTAGATAAATTCGACAACGTAAATCATTTTTCACATTGAATAGAGATTTAGTGACCAGAAAAAAATGACTTGAAATTAAAAAAAAGTAAACGCAATTGCGACATGGGCAAAAATTTTCTGAGCTGTGGAGCTGTTGCACACTAGATTACATTACAACCAGATGTTGTCAATGTGAAGAGTTTCGATATATGATAACTAGACAAATACTCCACTGATATCTAATTCTCGCACATAGCCTTGTTTCAAGAAGGGAAAATATAATTCTAAATCTGTTGTTAAATTTCAACTTTTTTTTCTATTTGATTTCAGATTTGATCCTCCTTCCCTGAGAATCCCGTAGCAGTCACGTTAGGGAAGCTTCTTTTTTCGCACTTTCCTATAAATCATCCGCATCGGTAAATTTTTTTCATACTATATTGTGTTCCTTCTAAGCCTTTTCCTTTTTTGCTGACTGTTGTGAAGGATGAAGGGAGCGACTGGTGGAGAAATTCCATCTTCTTTTCAATCCTTTCTCGAGTATAAATAGGATTAAGACCTCTAGCAGTTAACCCCGTCATGGACCATCAGTTCTCATGGTATCTATCTTTCCCATGTACTCTTCCCCTGGTTCCCCACCCGACACTAGTAACTTACACCTCTGACAGTAGTGGCACACACCCTTGACTCCCATGATGACAGTAGTAACGCACACCCCTAACTCCCCTGCCAAGAGTAGTAACAGTAGCAGCCCGACGACGCTTCCTCCTTCTAAATGTTTCCTGACCCACCATCATCCTCACTCAACTTCCTGGTGCTACGTCAACTCATGTTCTATCTGTGAAGAATATTTCCCATCTGTATTACTTACTGCCTAAGGCCAGATAGTCAACAATGGATAATATGATACTGATAGAAAATAGATATGTGTTGTAATTAAGTTGTATGAATAATACATATGACACTGTCATAGTAACAGTAATTGCAACACTTATCACAAAAACCTTTGGTGGGTCACTGTGTGGTGGCTCCCCGAGTCGATAATGTCTTTAAAAGTGCTTTTGATTTACGAGGGTCATTGAGGGGACAAAAGTTTGTTGCCTCCCCTACGGACATATCTAAAAAGCATGACATAATGCGTGTTAATACACTCTGATCGACGCTCTTCGGCGCCTGGTTAATGACTAATCGGTCTTTGTGATTCTGAAAAAGAGGGGCGGTAATAACTATCATTAAGGCGGGGATACAGCCGTGGTTTGTTGCAACAGTAAGAAAAATGTAACAAATCGATAATGATAGACCGTTGGTTCGGGGGAGGTCTGGTGGATGATGAGAGGGGCGACTAAATGTTCACTTACATAAAAGTCGAGGGTAGATGGCTTCATCATGAGGCTGGAACGGATGCTTGCACCTGATGCCACCAGAGGAAAGTGAGGCAATTTAGAAAAGTGTGTGGGGAAGTGTTATCAATGAAACAGCGAAAGTGAGTGAAGACTGAAATGAGTTGCTCCAGAGAGAGGAAAATACTTCGAAACGATGTAGTTATAATTACTGAAAGCAGATATGTCAGTGGTCGCCACCTCAAATCATAGCATCAGAGGTGAATGTGGTGTCCCTTTACTCTCACTACTTTAATTCTTGCATACCTCCATAAAAACAAGAACAAAGTACTCACAACTACCGATGGTCACCGACGCAACACAGAGACGGGAGTGTTTTACGATAGCCGATGTTCCCTCGCCGGATGTAAATCGATTACATAATTTCTCTTATATGACCATATAATAATTGTACTTGACTGACATCGATCTTGCATATATCCATTAAATGAAGCTGCTTATATGGTTATACACCATTATAGCTCTTGGTGTCATCTTGAATATATCAATTACTGTTGGTGTGAGAGTTCTAGTTTCTTCTGCAGGTCTGCGTCACAACTAGGATCCATGACATGTCCAACGCCAGGTCAAGGCTGTCTCAAAACTCCTGACTAGTTCTCGGATTTGTGTTCCAGTCATGATAACTGCAGTACCCAGGTAACGTTGAGACTCTATATTGCCATGTTTTTTGATTAGCCTCATGTGTTTGTATCATATGTCTTACACACAACGATTCATCAGAACGTGGACATGTAAAATTGTAATCTAAACCCAGATGGGTTTTGTTTGAGTGCTATATCCTGGCTTTTAATTGCATGATTTCAAAACATTTGTTTTATCTTCAACATAGACATCTATAGATGCATCGTGCTCTTTACATTGATATATCACAGAATAGACATAACAAAAACCTGGATTGATAAAGGTTATTTTTTACTGAAGAATTTGAGCCGCATGTCAGAGAAGGAGACAATTCAATTTATATGAAGATTTATAATCATATAGATTTGATTTGTTGTAGAGTTCTTTTTTCTATGAACAGAATAAAATCAATGGAAAGAATAATAAAATTACTTAATGCTTCACATATTCTAGCAATATCATAAGCTTTTCTATACCATTAAACCTGTGGTGTCTTCGGATAGTATGTGATGACAGTCTCTTACCATATAACCATCGGGTAAAGTCAGTCTAATCTTGGTTGAATTGTTAAACTTAGTTTTAGTTTATAATTCTTTATATCATTATTTACATCGAGACTTCAGGAGGAATTCATATATATATATATATATATATATATATATATATATATATATATATATATATATATATATATATATATATATATATATATATATATATATATGTATATATATTTTTTCTTTCTTTTAAACTATTCGCCATTTCCCGCGTTAGCGAGGTGGCATTAAGAACAGAGGACTGGGCCTTTGAGGGAATACCCTCACCTGGCCCAATTCTCTGTTCCTTCTTTTGGAAAATTAAAAAAAAACGAGAGGGGAGGATATCCAGCCCCCCGCTCCCTCCCCTTTTAGTCGCCTTCTACGACACGCAGGGAATACGTGGGAAGTATTCTTAATCCCCTATCCCCAGGGATAATGTATATATATATATATATATATATATATATATATATATATATATATATATATATATATATATATATATATATATATATATATATATATATATATGTAGGAAGGGACGAAAGTGATTGGTTCTCAGTGAATGTAAGTTTGCGGAGGGGTGTGTGATGTCTCCATGGATGTTTAATTTGTTTATGGATGGGGTTGTTAGGGAGTTGAATGCAAGAGTTTTGGAAAGAGGGGCAAGTATGAAGTCTGTTGTGGATGAGAGAGCTTGGGAAGTGAGTCAGTTGTTGTTCGCTGATGTTACAGCGCTGGTGGCTGATTCATGTGAGAAACTGCAGAAGCTGGTGACTGAGTATGGTAAAGTGTGTGAAAGAAGAAAGTTAAGAGTAAATGTGAATAAGAGCAAGGTTATTAGGTACAGTACGGTTGAGAGTCAAGTCAGTTGGGAGGTAAGTTTGAATGAAGAAAAACTGGAGGAAGTAAAGTGTTTTAGATATCTGGGAGTGGCCCTGGCAGCGGATGGAACCATGGAAGCGGAAGTGAATCATAGGGTGGGGGAGGGGGCGAAAATCCTGGGAGCCTTGAAGAATGTGTGGAAGCCGAGAACATTATCTCGGAAAGCAAAAATGGGTATGTTTGAAGGAATAGTGGTTCCAACAATGTTGTTGCGAGGCGTGGGCTATGGATAGAGTTGTGCGCAGGAGGGTGGATGTGCTGGAAATGAGATGTTTGAGGACAATGTGTGGTGTGAGGTGGTTTGATCGAGTAAGTAATGTAAGGGTAAGAGAGATGTGTGGAAATAGAAAGAGCGTGGTTGAGAGAGCAGAAGAGGGTGTTCTGAAATGGTTTGGGCACATGGAGAGAATGAGTGAGGAAAGATTGACCAAGAGGATATATGTGTCGGAGGTTAAGGGAACGAGGAGAAGTGGGAGACCAAATTGGAGGTGGAAAGATGGAGTGAAAAAGATTTTGAGTGATCGGGGCCTGAACATGCAGGAGGGTGAAAGGCGGGAAAGGAATAGAGTAAGTTGGATCGATGTGGTATACCGGGGTTGACGTGCTGTCAGTGGATTGAATCAGGGCATGTGAAGTGTCTGGGGTAAACCATGGAAAGTTGTGTGGGGCCTGGATGTGGGAAGGGAGCTGTGGTTTCGGGCATTATTGCATGACAGCTAGAGACTGAGTGTGAACGAATGGGGCCTTTGTTGTCTTTTTCCTAGCGCTACCTCGCACACATGAGGGGGGAGGGGGATGGTATTCCATGTGTGGCGAGGTGGCGATGGGAATGAATAAAGGCAGACAGTGTGAATTGTGTGCATGGGTATATAGGTATGTGTCTGTGTGTGTATATGTATGTGTACATTGAGATGTATAGGTATGTATATTTGCGTGTGTGGACGTGTATGTATATACATGTGTATGGGGGTGGGTTGGGCCATTTCTTTCGTCTGTTTCCTTGCGCTACCTCGCAAACGCGGGAGACAGAGACAAAGCAAAATAAATATAAATGTAAATATATATATATTAATACTACTTGCCATTTCCCGCGTTAGCGAGGTAGCGATAAGAAGACAGGACTGAGCCTTTGAGGGAACATCCTCACTTGGCCCCCTTCTCTGTTCCTTCTTTTGGAAAATTAAAAAAGAGAGGGGAGGATTTCCAACTCCCCGCTCCCATCCCTTTTAGTCGCCTTCTACGACGCGCAGGGAATACATGGGAAGTATTCTTTCTCCCCTATCCCAAGGGATGACATACATATATATATATATATATATATATATATATATATATATATATATATATATATATATATATATATGTATATATATATATATATATACATAGCCAGCTGATAGCGTTTTACCGAACCTAACTGTACAACGCGGAGGTATATGAATACGAATAAAGTCCATATGAACGCGCACCTTCATAGAACATACAAACCTTCAACAGCCAGGATCGAATCCGGGACCCCTGTGCAAGAGGCAGGCATGCTAACCGTTAGGCTATGGGACTGTATAATAGGAAACAACTATTCGAAATACTAAGTGCTCGAATACCCTTCGTCTCGCAATGGTGAGCAACGGGGTTCTATACTGGTTATTTCCGAACAGACGCACATAGCCAGCTGATAGCGTTTTACCGAACCTAACTGTACAACGCGGAGGTATATGAATACGAATAAAGTGCATATGAACGCGCACCTTCATAGAACATACAAACCTCCAACAGCCAGGTTCGAACCCGGGACCCCTGTGCAAGAGGCAGGCATGCTAACCGCTAGGCTATGGGATTGTATAATAGGAAACAACTATTCGAAATACTAAGTACTCGAATACCCTTCGTCTCACAATGGTGAACAACGGGGTCTATACCGGTTATTTCCGAACAGACGCACATAGGTTCGGTAAAACGCTATCAGCTGACGAAGAGTATTCGAGTACTTAGTATTTCGAATAGGTGTGTCCTATTATACAGTCCCATAGCCTAGCGGTTTACATGCCTGCCTCTTGCACAAGGGGTCCCAGGTTCGATCGTGGCTGTTGGAGGTTTGTATGTTGATATATATATATATATATATACATATATATATATATGTGGAAAGGAATCTGTGATATCGGTGCATTATACCTTAAAGCTAGAGACTGAGTGTGAACGAATGTGGCCTTTGCTGTGTTTTTCTAGTGCTACCTCGCGCACATTCGGAGGGAAGGGTTGTTATTTCATGTGTGTCGGGGTGGCGACGAGAATGAATAAGGGCAGTGTGAATTGTGTACGTGTGTATATATGTATATGTGTGTGTTTTTATATATATATATATATATATATATATATATATATATATATATATATATATATATATATATATATATATATATATATTTTTTTTTTCTTCATACTATTCGCCATTTCCCGCGTTAGCAAGGTAGCGTTAAGAAAAGAGGACTGGACCTTTGAGAGAATATCCTCACCTGGCCCCCTTCTCTGTTCCTTCTTTTGGAAAATTAAAAAAACTGAGAGGGGAGGATTTCCAGCCCCCCGCTCCCTTCCCTTTTAGTCGCCTTCTACGACACGCAGGGAATACGTGGGAACTATTCTTTCTCCCCTATCCCCGGGGAAAATATATATATATATATATATATATATATATATATATATATATATATATATATATATATATATATATATATATATATATATTTTTTTTTTTTTTTTTTTTCTTGCTTTGTCGCTGTCTCCCGCGTTTGCGATGTAGCGAAAGGAAACAGACGAAATAAATGGCCCAACCCACCCCCATACACATGTATATACATACTTCCACACACGCAAATATACATACCTACACAGCTTTCCATAGTTTACCCTAGACGCTTCACAAGCCCTGATTCAACCCACTGACAGCACGTCAACCCCGGTATACCACATCGATCCAATTCACTCTATTCCTTGCCCTCCTTTCACCCTCCTGCATGTTCAGGCCCCGATCACACAAAATCTTTTTCACTCCATTTTTCCACCTCCAATTTGGTCTCCCACTTCTCCTCGTTCCCTCCACCTCCGACACATATATCCTCTTGGTCAATCTTTCCTCACTCATTCTCTCCATGTGCCCAAACCATTTCAAAACACCCTCTTCTGCTCTCTCAACCACGCTCTTTTTATTTCCACTCATCTCTCTTACCCTTATGTTGCTTACTCGATCAAACCACCTCACCACACAGTGTCCTCAAACATCTCATTTCCAGAACATCCACGCTCCTCCGCACAACTCTATCCATAGCCCACGCCTCGCAACCATACAACATTGTTGGAACCACTATTCCTTCAAACATACCCATTTTTGCTTTCCGAGATAATGTTCTCGACTTCCACGCATTTTTCAAGGCTCCCAGGATTTTCGCCCCCTCCCCCACCCTATGATCCACTTCCGCTTCCAGGGTTTCATCCGCTGCCAGATCCACTCCCAGATATCTAAGACACTTTACTTCCTCCAGTTTTTCTCCATTCAAACTTACCTCCCAATTGACTTGACCCTCAACCCTACTCAACCTAATAACCTTGCTCTTATTCACATTTACTCTTAACTTTCTTCTTTCACACACTTTACCAAACTCAGTCACCAGCTTCTGCAGTTTCTCACATGAATCAGCCACCAGCGCTGTATCATCAGCGAACAACTACTGACTCACTTCCCAAGCTCTCTCATCCCCAACAGACTGCATACTTGCCCCTCTTTCGAAAACTTTTGCATTCACCTCCCTAACAACCCCATCCATAAACAAATTAAACAACCATGGAGACATCACACACCCCTGCCGCAAACCTACATTCACTGAGAACCAATCACTTTCCTCTCTTCCTACACGTACACATGCCTTACATCCTCGATAAAAACTTTTCACTGCTTCTAACAACTTGCCTCCCACACCATATATTCTTAATACCTTCCACAGAGCATCTCTATCAACTCTATCATATGCCTTCTCCAGATCCATAAATGCTACATACAAATCCATTTGCTTTTCTAAGTATTTCTCACATACATTCTTCAAAGCAAACACCTGATCCAAACATCCTCTACCACTTCTGAAACCACACTGCTCTTCCCCAATCTGATGCTCTGTACATGCCTTCACCCTCTCAATCAATACCCTCCCATATAATTTACCAGGAATACCCAACAAACTTATACCTCTGTAATTTGGGCACTCACTCTTATCCCCTTTGCCTTTGTACAATGGCACTATGCACGCAATCCGCCAATCCTCACCATGAGTCATACATACAGTAAATAACCTTACCAACCAGTCAATAATACAGTCACCCCTTTTTTAATAAATTCCACTGCAATACCATCCAAACCTGCTGCCTTGCCGGCTTTCATCTTCCGCAAAGCTTTTACTACCTCTTCTCTGTTTACCAAATCATTTTCCCTAACCCTCTCACTTTGCACACCACCTCGACCAAAACACCCTATATCTGCCACTCTATCATCAAACACATTCAACGAACCTTCAAAATACTCACTCCATCTCCTTCTCACATCACCACTACTTGTTATCACCTCCCCATTTGCGCCCTTCACTGAAGTTCCCATTTGCTTCCTTGTCTTACGCACTTTATTTACCTCCTTCCAGAACATCTTTTTATTCTCCCTAAAATTTAATGATACTCTCTCACCCCAACTCTCATTTGCCCTCTTTTTCACCTCTTGCACCTTTCTCTTGACCTCCTGTCTCTTTCTTTTATACATCTCCCACTCAATTGCATTTTTTCCCTGCAAAAATCGTCCAAATGCCTCTCTCTTCTCTTTCACTAATAATCTTCCTTCTTCATCCCACCAATCACTACCCTTTCTAATCAACCCAACTCCCACTCTTCTCATGCCACAAGCATCTTTTGCGCAATCCATCACTGATTCCCTAAATACATCCCATTCCTCCCCCACTCCCCTTACTTTCATTGTTCTCACCTTTTTCCATTCTGTACTCAGTCTCTCCTGGTACTTCCTCACACAAGTCTCCTTCCCAAGCTCACTTACTCTCACCACCCTCTTCACCCCAACATTCACTCTTCTTTTCTGAAAACCCACACAAATCTTCACCTTAGCCTCCACAAGATAATGATCAGACATTCCTCCAGTTGCACCTCTCAGCACATTAACATCCAAAAGTCTCTCTTTCGCGCGCCTGTCAATTAACACGTAATCCAATAACGTTCTCTGGCCATCTCTCCTACTTACATACGTATACTTATGTATATCTCGCTTTTTAAACCAGGTATTCCCAATCACCAGTCCTTTTTCAGCACATAAATCTACAAGCTCTTCACCATTTCCATTTACAACATCAACACTCCATGCATACCAATTATTCCCTCAACTGCCACATTACTCACCTTTGCATTCAAATCACCCATCACTATAACCCGGTCTCGTGCATGAAAACCACTGACACACTCATTCAGCTGCTCCCAAAACACTTGCCTCTCATGATCTTTCTTCTCATGCCCAGGTGCATATGCACCAATAATCACCCATCTGTCTCCATCAACTTTCAGTTTTACCCATATTAATCGAGAATTTACTTTCTTATATTCTATCACATACTCCCACAACTCCTGTTTCAGGAGTAATGCTACTCCTTCCCTTGCTCTTGTCCTCTCACTAACCCCTGACTTTACTCCCAAGACATTCCCAAACCACTCTTCCCCTTTACCCTTGAGCTTCGTTTCACTCAGAGCCAAAACATCCAGATTCCATTCTTCAAACATACTACCTATCTCTCCTTTTTTCACATCTTGGTTACATCCACACACATTTAGACACCCCAGTCTGAGCTTTCGAGGAGGATGAGCACTCCCCGCGTGACTCCTTCTGTTTCCCATTTTAGAAAGTTAAAAAATACAAGGAGGGGAGGATCTCTGGCCCCCCGCTCCCGTCCCCTCTAGTCGCCTTCTACGACACGCGAGGAATGCGTGGGAAGTATTCTTTCACCCCTATCCCCAGGGATAATTTATATATATATACATATACTTATACACACACACACACACACACACGCGCACACACACACACACACACACACACACACATACACATACATATACATATGAAAAAAGTAAGAAACAATTCAGAAAACTGAAACTTCCAGCCTGAAATGAAATGAGAAAACGAATGTCACACAATGGCTCAACCCCGGGCCATGGAAAAGGGAAATGCACAATCTACTCACACAAACGTCAACAGCAGCTCTCATCAATTTAACCACTGTATCAATAAGCTTCAATGTTCAAGCTACACTTTTTTTCAATTTCATTATTTTCTTGTCAAAGCACCATGTATGAAAACTATCACTTCACTAACACAACTCTAAACATTTACTTCTCCTTTAAAAAGTTCTGGAGAAGTCTGTCTCGATACACTGCGGGACACTCTACCACCTGGTGAGGTTTGTGTTGCAATGGTTCTTGATTCACAAACGTAGTAGCATCACTTAATGAGATGATTGTAGAGCTCCAGTGGAAGAGTTGGGCAGCGATGGGCAATTTCCCTTTTCCTCTTCTCACTCCACCTCAGGAACTTCATAGACCCGTTGACCTTCTACAACATATATATATATATATATATATATATATATATATATATATATATATATATATATATATATATATATATATATATATATATATATATATATATATATATATATATATATATATATATATATATATATATATATATATATATATATATATATATATATATATATATATATATATATATGTATATATATATATATATATATATATATATATATATATATATATATATATATATATATATATATATATATATATATATATATATATATATATATATATATATATATATATATATATATATATATATATATATATACATATATATATATATATATATATATATGTCGTAGAAGGCCACTAGAGGGGACGGGAGCGGGGGGCCAGAAATCCTCCCCTCCTTGTATTTTTCAACTTTCTAAAATGGGAAACAGAAGAAGGAGTCACGCGGGGAGTGCTCCTCGAAGGCTCAGACTGGGGTGTCTAAATGTGTGTGGATGTAACCAAGATGTGAAAAAAGGAGAGATAGGTAGTATGTTTGAGGAAAGGAACCTGGATGTTTTGGCTCTCAGTGAAACGAAGCTCAAGGGTAAAGGGGAAGAGTGGTTTGAGAATTTCTTGGGAGTAAAGTCAGGGGTTAGTGAGAGAACAAGAGCAAGGGAAGGAGTAGCACTACTCCTGAATCAGGAGTTGTGGGAGTATGTGATAGAATGTAAGAAAGTAAATTCTCGATTAATATGGGTAAAACTGAAAGTTGATGGAGAAAGATGGGTGATTATTGGTGCATATGCACCTGGGAATGAGAAGAAAGATCATGAGAGGCAATTGTTTTAGTAACAGCTGAATGAGTGTGTTAGTGGTTTTGATGCACGAGACCGGGTTATAGCGATGGGTGATTTGAATGCAAAGGTGAGTAATGCGGCAGTTGGGGGAATAATTAGTATACATGGGGTGTTCAGTGTTGTAAATGGAAATGGTGAAGAGCTTGCAGATTTATGTGCTGAAAAAGGATTGGTGATTGGGAATACCTGGCTCAAAAAGCGAGATATACATAAGTATACGTATGTAAGTAAAAGAGATGGCCAGAGAACGTTATTGGATTACGTGTTAATTGACAGGCGCGCGAAAGAGAGACTTTTGGATGTTAATGTGCTGAGAGGTGCAACTGGAAGGATGTCTGATCATTATCTTGTGGAGGCTAAGGTGAAGATTTGTATGGGTTTTCAGAAAAGAAGAGTGAATGTTGGGGTGAAGAGGGTGGTGAGAGTAAGTGAGCTTGGGAAGGAGACTTGTGTAAGGAAGTACCAGGAGAGACTGAGTACAGAATGGAAAAAGGTGAGATCAATGGAAGTAAGGGGAGTGGGGGGAGGCATGGGATGTATTTAGGGAATCAGTGATGGATTGCGCAAAAGATGCTTGTGGCATGAGAAGAGTGGGAGTTGGGTTGATTAGAAAGGGTAGCGAGTGGTGGGATGAAGAAGTAAGATGATTAGTGAAAGAGAAGAGAGAGGCATTTGGACGATTTTTGCAGGGAAAAAATGCAAGTAAGTTGGAGATGTATAAAAGAAAGAGACAGGAGGTCAAGAGAAAGGTGCAAGAGGTGAAAAAGAGGGCAAATGAGAGTTGGGGTGAGAGAGTATCATTAAATTTTAGGGAGAATAAAAAGATGTTCTGGAAGGAGGTAAATAAAGTGCGTAAGACAAGGAAGCAAATGGGAACTTCAGTGAAGGGCGCAAATGGGGAGGTGATAACAAGTAGTGGTGATGTGAGAAGGAGATGGAGTGAGTATTTTGAAGGTTTGTTGAATGTGTTTGATGATAGAGTGGCAGATATAGGGTGTTTTAGTCGAGGTGGTGTGCAAAGTGAGAGGGTTAGGGAAAATGATTTGGTAAACAGAGAAGAGGTAGTAAAAGCTTTGCGGAAGATGAAAGCCGGCAAGGCAACAGGTTTGGATGGTATTGCAGTGGAATTTATCAAAAAAGGGTGTGACTGTATTGTTGACTGGTTGGTAAGGTTATTTAATGTATGTATGACTCATGGTGAGGTGCCTGAAGATTGGCGGAATGCGTGCATAGTGCCATTGTACAAAGGCAAAGGGGATAAGAGTGAGTGCTCAAATTACAGAGGTATAAGTTTGTTGAGTATTCCTGGTAAATTTTATGGGAGGGTATTGATTGGGGAAGAGCAGTGTTGTTTCAGAAGTGGTAGAGGATGTGTGGATCAGGTGTTTGCTTTGAAGTATGTATATGAGAAATACTTAGAGAAGCAATTGGATTTGTATGTAGCATTTATGGATCTGGAGAAGGCATATGATAGAGTTGATAGAGATGCTCTGTGGAAGGTATTAAGAATATATAGTGTGGGAGGCAAGTTGTTAGAAGCAGTGAAAAGTTTTTATCGAGGATGTAAGGCATGTGTACGTGTAGGAAGAGAGGAAAGTGATTGGTTCTCAGTGAATTTAGGTTTGCGGCAGGGGTGTGTGATGTCTCCATGATTGTTTAATTTGTTTATGGATGGGGTTGTTAGGGAGGTGAATGCAAGAGTTTTGGAAAGAGGGGCAAGTATGAAGTCTGTTGTGGATGAGAGAGCTTGGGAAGTGAGTCAGTTGTTGTTCGCTGATGATACAACGCTGGTGGCTGATTCATGTGAGAAACTGCAGAAGCTGGTGACTGAGTAGGTAAAGTGTGTGAAAGAAGAAAGTTAAGAGTAAATGTGAATAAGAGCAAGGTTATTAGGTACAGTAGGGTTGAGGGTCAAGTCAATTGGGAGGTAAGTTTGAATGGAGAAAAACTGGAGGAAGTAAAGTGTTTTAGATATCTGGGAGTGGATCTGGCAGCGGATGGAACCATGGAAGCGGAAGTGGATCATAGGGTGGGGGAGGGGGCGAAAATCCTGGGAGCCTTGAAGAATGTGTGGAAGTCGAGAACATTATCTCGGAAAGCAAAAATGGGTATGTTTGAAGGAATAGTGGTTCCAACAATGTTGTATGGTTGCGAGGCGTGGGCTATGGATAGAGTTGTGCGCAGGAGGGTGGATGTGCTGGAAATGAGATGTTTGAGAACAATGTGTGGTGTGAGGTGGTTTGATCGAGTAAGTAACGTAAGGGTAAGAGAGATGTGTGGAAATAAAAAGAGCGTGGTTGAGAGAGCAGAAGAGGGTGTTTTGGAATGGTTTGTGCACATGGAGAGAATGAGTGAGGAAAGATTGACCAAGAGGATATATGTGTCGCAGGTGGGGGGAACGAGGAGAAGAGGGAGACCAAATTGGAGGTGGAAAGATGGAGTGAAAAAGATTTTCTGTGATCGGGGCCTGAACATGCAGGAGGGTGAAAGGAGGGCAAGGAATAGAGTGAATTGGAGCGATGTGGTATACAGGGGTTGACGTGCTGTCAGTGGATTGAGTCGGGGCATGTGAAGCGTCTGGGGTAAACCATGGAAAGCTGTGTAGGTATGTATATTTGCGTGTGTGGACGTGTGTATGTACATGTGTATGGGGGGGGGGGGGTTGGGCCATTTCTTTCGTCTGTTTCCTTGCGCTACCTCGCAAACGCGGGAGAGAGCGACAAAGTATAAAAAAAAAAAAAAAAAAAAAAATAAAAATATATATATATATATATATATATATATATATATATATATATATATATATATATATATATATATATATATATATATATATATAGGTATGTATATGTGCGTGTCTGGACGTGTATGTATATACATGTGTATGTGGGTGGGTTGGGCCATTCTTTCGTCTGTTTCCTTGCGCTACCTCGCTGACGCGGGAGACAGCAACAAAGTATAATATATATATATATATATATATATATATATATATATATATATATATATATATATATATATATATATATATATATATATATCTTTTATACTACTCGCCATTTCCCGCGTTAGCGAGGTAACGTTAAGAACAGGGGAATGAGCCTTTGAGGGAATATCCTCACCTGGCCCCCTTCTCTGTTCCTTCTTTTGGAATATTAGAAAAACGAGAGGGGAGGGTTTCCAGCCCCCCGCTTCCTCCCCTTTCAGTCGCCTCCTACGACACGCAGGGCATGCGTGGGTAATATTTTTTCTCCCCTAACCCCTGTTAGAAAAGTATAGTATCTGTTTTTATCAGCTATATATATATATATATATATATATATATATATATATATATATATATATATATATATATATATATATATATATATATATATATAAATATATATATTTTGTATTGCAGGGACCCTGACAAGCTGTCTCACACTCCCTCACCAAGATTGATGTATATAGCGCTAGACCTTTCCTGTCGTTGTGGAGAACGTGGAAATCCATACACTTTCTGACGTTCGAGTTGGAGGCCAGATAGACATGTGAGCATATAGAGGACCAGTAGCCGGACTTTCAGACAGGCACTGGGACGGATGGTACGGGAAGACAGAGAAACGTATAGGCAGAGCATTAGACAGAGTGATAAGCGAGCAAAAAGATTCATAGACAGAACAACACACAGCTGATGGACTGGTGAACAGGGGGAGAGACGGATGGGGGAGACGAACAGGAAGGCGAAAGGACAGAAAAGGCGTTACTCGTGCAGAATAAAAAGGCCATTACTTACATGGTAGCTATGCTGCGCCCAGCTGCGCAATCCTGACATCTTTGATGACCAGATTTACGACTCACAATCTAATGGTTAACAAGTAGCAATTATACGATCCACGTGGCCATTACTGTTCCCATTACGTCGTTTTATGACCCTACGCTTAATGGCTAACACAAACTTCATGAATTCCAGCTATGGAAGGTTATAATCACTGGTTTTCATGTCAAAGAACAATCATTCTCCAGTTGCTGTTTGTGGTAATCCCTGTCCGCGTGTCTGAACTTAGTCGCTGATGTTGAGAGAATGAATATGCATAATTAACTTGGAAATTAGGACACAAATTGATTTCCCGTCTTGTTACCCTCACTCAGGAACATACTTCCAAAAACTACTCACTTTCTTAATAGACCAGAGTCATGAAAATGAGCCACTTGTTTACAGCGTATCTCTAGAAGAATTGCTTTTCAGACTACTGCCTTAACTCTCTTACTTATATATCTATAAATCATATTTGAAAATAGCAACAATTGCTATGTGTGTGTGTGTGTGTGTGTGTGTGTGTGTGTGTGTGTGTGTGTGTGTGTGTGTGTGTGTGTGTTTTTGTGTGTGTGTGTGTTTGTGTGTGTGTGTGTGTGTGTGTGTGTGTGTGTGTGTGTGTGTGTAAGAGACCAGGTATTAGTGGTAGGTGATCTAAAAGCGTAGGTGAGTAATGTGTGGGCATGGGATATTCAGTGTTATGAATGGAAATGGTGAACATCTTGTGGAGTCGTGTGCTGAAAAAGATTGATTACTGAGAATACCTGGTTTCAAAAGAGAGACATGTAAAAGGATACGTATGTGAGTTGGTGAGATGGTCAGCGGGTATTATTGGATTACTTATTAATTAGCAGGTGTGTAAATGAGACACTTTAGATGTGAATTGTGTTAAGAGTGGCAGCTGGTGGGATGTCTAATCATTAACTTGTGTAGGCGAGGGTGATGATTTGTAGAGGTTTTCGGAAAAGAGAAGATTGTCGAGGAGAAGAAAGTGGTGAGAGTAAGTGAGTTTGGAAAAGACAATTGCACAAAGAAATGCTGGGAGACTAAGAGTAGAATGGATAAAGGTGACAGTAAATGAAACAAGGCGAGTGAAAGAGGAATGGCAGGTATTTATGTAAGCAGTGTTGGCATGTGCAAGAGATGCATGTGGCACGTAAATGGTCGGAGGTAGGCAGATTAGAAAGGGTAGTGAGTGGTGGGATGGAGTAAAATTTCTAGTAAAAGGAAAAAGACAGGCGTTTAGGTTGTATTTACAGGAAAGGAGTGCAAATGATAGGAAGAAGTATGAAAGAAAGCGGCAATAGGTCAAAAGGGAAGTGCAAGGGTAGAAAAAGAGGGCAAATGAGAGTTGAGGTGAGAAAGTATCATTAAACTTTAGGGAGAGTAAAAGATGTTTCGGAAGGTGGTAAGTGATGTACAAAAAAAAAGAAAATTAATGGGAACATTGGTAAAGGAGGCAAAAGGGGAAGCATAACAAGCAGTGATGAAGTGAGGAGATGGAGTGAGTTTTTTGATGGAATGTTGAATGTGTTTGAAGATAGAGTGGCAGATGTAGGATGTTTGAGTCAGCGTGGTATGAGAAGTTAGAGTGTCATAATGATTGGTTTGGGGAAGAGAGAAGAGGTGGTGAAAGCCCTGCGTAAGATGATATGAGGCAAGGTAGCTGGAGTTAGATGGCATTGAAGTTGAATATATTAAGAGAGGGAGTGGCGGTGTTGTTGATTGGTTGTCAATGATTTTCATTTTATGTGTTGATTATGGTAAGGTGCCTGATGATTGGTGGAATGCATGTGAAGTGCTATTGTATAAAGCAAAAGAGGATAAAAATGAGTGTTCAACCCACAGATGAATAAGCTTATTAAGTATAACTTGTACATTTTTATCGGAGGGTATTCACTGGGAGGGTGAAGGCATGTACAGAGCATCAGATTGAGGACGAGCAGTGTGCTTTCAAAAGCGGTAGACGATGTGTGAATCAGGTGCATGTTTAAAGAATGCCTGTGATAGATACTCAGAGAAATAGTTGGAAATGTATGTGGCATTTATGGATCTGGAGAATGCATATAAAAGGGATGACAGAAATACCTTGTGGAACGTCTTAAGTGGTGGCGGTGTGGGAGGAGAGCTGCCAGAAGTAGTGAAATTGTTTTTGTATTAAAGGTGTAAGGCATGTGTACAAGTAGGAAGAGAGGAAAGTGAATAGTTCCAAGTGAAGTTAATAGTCTTGGAGAGATTGGCGAATATGCAGTCTGTGGGGATGAGAAGGTCTGGTAAATCTCGGTGGCGGATTCTAGTAAATGAGTTTGTGAGAGTTTGTGAATGGAGAAAGCTGACAGTGAATGTGAATAAAGCAAAATTATTAGGTTTAGACGGAGCGTCAGACAGGGAAGATGGCTGTGAATTTGAACTGGATGAAGTAAAGTGTTTGAGATACCCGGGAATGGATATGGCAACGAATGGGAACAGTAAAAGCGGAGTGGGTCATAGGGCAGGTGAGGGGGTGAAGGTTTTGGGAGCGCTGAAGAATGTGAGGAAAGAGAAAACTTTATCTGGGAGGGCAAGAATAGGTATGTTTGGAGGAATAGTAATCCCAACAATATCATACAGATGTGCGGAGAAAGGTGTATATGATGGAAATGACATGTTTAAAGAAAATGTGGTGTATGGTGGTTGGATCAAGTAGGTAATTAAAGAGATAGAGAGATGTAATCCGTGTTTATCTGGGTAAACGTCCTTCTCATGAGTGTATATCTGGTGGGGATGGAGTTTAAGACTAAACCGGGAGGTCGGTTGTTTAATGCTTTACGGGTTACTTCAGTGTGTATGCGTTTTCTCGGTATTGCAATATATATATATATATATATATATATATATATATATATATATATATATATATATATATATATATATATATATATATATATATATTTTTTTTTTTTTTTTTTTTCATTATGCTATGTCGCTGTCTCCCGCGTTTGCAATGTGTGTGTGCCCACATGTTCGTATATATGTGTATGGTGTGTCTTTGTGTACGGTGTGCCTTTGTGTAGGGTATTGTTGATGTTGCCCAGGCTCGGACCTCACCTCCCTGACCGAGTTACTTGTCTGAGTAATCCTGTTTTGAAGCAGATGTTGACCAGTCCTCCGGCACCCGAACCCTTATCAGTGGCGTCAGGTCAAGTCGTGGGGCCAGCTACAGGGTATGTCATCCAGTACGTTCGCTGCTGTCGTGAGCAAGGGAACAAAGGAGATTAAACTCTACGCCATGTAGGCTGGACCTTAGGTCTCCTCCAGCCAATCACGTTGGGATGAGGGCGTGACAATTAGTCTTTTGACCTATCAAGGGCAATTGTGGTCATTCCGACCTATCGTTGCCATAGGTGGCAGGTCAAGGCGTGGCTAGCTGTTCCTGCCTTGCTGGTTCTTCAGATAAAAGGCTCAGACGATCGTCTGGGAGTCGATTTCTTCAGCAGTCCCGAGCCCAGCGAGGTAATGTAGGCTTTCCCTGTCTCGAACCCCGTAGCCACCGCTGCCCCAGATTGTAAGATGTTTACTGTGTCACGTCAGGTTTAGCTTTGCCCAACAAATGTCTTGTGTCATACTTCTATAGTCAACTTGTCATAAAGGAAAGAGATCTCCTGGTTTGAAATCTTCCCTGGAATGTAGAATGTGGAATATTGAACGCCAAGTGTTAACGAAAGTGTTTGTACCCGATCAATTTGCTTATCATCTTGTATTTTTATTTCTTGTATTATATGCAGATTTAACCCTGGTGTTTGTTTTAATCCCACAACGTTCAGATAGTGTTATCCTGTGTTGTGTTACGTAACAAATCTAACGTCCTTGCAAAGACAAGGATCAGTATAATATTTGTAACATATATATGTTACTGCGACCTTGCCCGAATAAGTATTGAGTTCGTAACATATAAATTGGCGACCCTGTCAGGATATTTCTTGCCTTAACGGAATCTCTTTCCTTGATTCGTTAATCATGTCGTTGACCAGTGCCGCACTTGAGGTTGAAATTAGTGTTGACAATACCGTCCCCATATCTCGAGTGATGTTAATGGCAAGACTGAGTTTGCATATGTCTCGTTGACCAGTGACCAGTGTAATGATTATGAGGTCGTGAAACAGGCTGTGCTGAATGCTCATACCTGGTCAGATTTATATCAAGTATTTTCGCAAAAAGGGCGGTTTATGCACGCAGTGGCTACGCTTCAAACTTGGTACAGAGAGACGTTCGAAGGGTTCCGATGGCTAAGGAAAGTCCGGTAATAATATAATCCCACCTGAATCTGCTACCTTGCCAGTAACTCTAAACGTCAGGGGAAATACTCCAACAGAGTTGAGTGTTGTTTTTATTGTGGCAAGGCTGGGCACCAGGTGAGGGAATGCTGGGCTCGAGTGAAGGAATCCAGAGACTACTTTTTGTAGGCCGGTGAGTGCCTTCTCAACTTTAGGGCCACTTAGTAAATTAGGTGAGGCTGTCCCTGCTCTTAGGAAAGTGAAGGGTTCCGAGACTGTTGATCAATCTGTAGTTAAGGATCCGTTCTGTGGGAACTACAATGCGATCCTGTCTGAGGGCTATGCTAGTAGATGTGGTGTGCGACGAAAAGTGACCGTATTACGGGGTTCTGGTGCGCTGCCGTCCCTGATGTTGGATGGCTTGGTGCCGCGAGAAGAGTTTGGAGACCGAGTCTTGGTAGATGGCCTGACGGGTCCCAAGGAAGCTCCTCTAGTCAGTGTGAGAGTAGAAACAGATCTCTTCACGGGCCATGCTTTTGTGGGGATTGTAGATAAGTTGCCTGTCTTAGACATGGACTTTGTGTTAGGCAATGACCTTCGCGGGTGGGAAGATGAGCCTAGTGCCGGTGTTGCTTACGGGCCCGGTGGAGTCCACGGAGGCAGCGCAGCTTGAGGAAGAGATACCAGAGATAGTTCCCAACCACGATGATGCCAGGTCCATGACAGCTGGCGCGGCAGGCCGTGTGCCTGAGGACATAGCCGTTGAAACATAGGAAGTGAAAACTACAGTCACTGCCCGAGAGTGAGCCGAGTGAGGTGGAGCTCGCTGTTAATGAGGAGGTGGTGTCCAGCGTCATGTAATGGGGAAGACGAGGAGTGGCAGGCAGTTCACCAGGTGTTAGTGCCGCGTCCTTACAGGAGGGAGATTTTGAAGCTTGCGCATGACTCAAGCTTCGCCGGTCATTTAGTGGTGAGGAAGACCCTGGACCGGTGCGGCGGAATGTATATTGGCCTGGCGTCCGCCGGGATGTCGCTCAGTGTTGGGAAAGCCTATTCAGAAGCTTAAGGCTGCTCCCTTAGTTCCTGTTCCCCATTTAAAGCTCCATTTTACCGAGTTATAGCCGACATTGTGGGCCCATTGCCAAGAACCTCCTCTGGCCACTGTTACACTCTTCCTGAGAGTGAGACCAGCGAGAGGAAGCTGCGTGATACCCTCCCATGGTGTAGACTCCGTTGTGACGAAGGATTTAAGGACGTCTTCCGAGGATGAAATTAGTGAGGAGAAGCTGTGTGATACCTCCTGTGCTGGTTTCGAGTCCGTACGAGAATCAGTGGGTGAGACTGAGGATTTGTCTCGTGCCCATTCAAGAGAGACTCAGGAACGGAGGACGAGATGGCCTGACAGACGGTCTCGATTGAGAAGCGTGGAGACGGGCAACGAGGTGTGGTTTCTACTACAGCAGCCAGGTCAACCCTTGGCTGTCCGTTTTCAGGGTCCCTACACCATTATTCTGAGAGCAGGAGACTCAAATTATCTTGTCTCTACCCCCGATAGGCGCAGAGGTGGGAGAGTATGCCACGTCTACATGCTTAAGCCATATTTCAGTCGTGATCCTCCCCCTTTGGAACCGAAGGTGCCAGTCTGCATCATCCTATGTCCAGCGGCAGCCGTGTGTGACGAAGTTGACGACGTAGCTGCGAGTGCCTCGGAGACTTGGGAGCCAGGGCGGAGGAGCGAACGGAAAGTGGAAGGCGAAACTTCGCATCTGACGGAGGAATAACGTGTGCAGAGGTCCACCTTGCTGTCAGTCGGTGAGGATTGAAGCCATGATGTGGACGTAGGAGAAGATTTAGCAACTGCCTGGGAAGTGACGGGTGGAGAGGTCTGCCCTGCTGTCAACACATCCAGAGTTTTGCCAGAGTTTTGTCAGTCCCCTCCTTCCACCGACCGTAATAGTCCAAGTATTAGCCCGTAGATGCCCCCCCCCCAACGAGAAGGGAACAGAAGTGTTACTTGGAGATGGTTGGGTATTACAGAATGTGTATTAGTATCTTTTCTCGCAGTTGCAACCACCCTCTCGTAAATCTATTGATAAATGATGTCAAATCTATTTGGAATGAGCAATGTGAGACAGCCTCTCATCAGTAAGGAATCCTACTTTTTTTTCAAATTTAGATATTCACCATATTGCCTGCGCACATAATGTGTTAGCCGATTGTTTATCTCGCTCTTAACGTGAGAAAATTCCTCTTCTAGGAATTTTCTCCTTTAAGGAGGGGAGTGTTACGAACATGGTGTATGTGCCCACATGTTCGTATATATGTGTATGGTGTGTCTTTGTGTACGGTGTGCCTTTGTGTAGGGTGTTGTTGTTGTTGCCCAGGCTCGGACCTCACCTCCCTGACCGAGTTACTTGTCTGAGTAATCCTGTTTTGAAGCAGATGTTGACCAGTCCTCCAGCACCCGAACCCTTATCAGTGGCGTCAGGTCAAGTCGTGGGGCCAGCTACAGGGTATGTCATCCCGTACGTTTACTGCTGTTGTGAGCAAGGGAACAAAGGAGATTAAACTCTACGCCATGTAGGCTGGACCTTAGGTCTTCTCCAGCCAATCACGTTGGGATGAGGGCGAGACAATTAGTCTTTTGACCTATCAAGGGCAATTGTGGTCATTCCGACCTATCGTTGCCATAGGTGGCAGGTCAAGGCGTGGCTAGCTGTTCCTGCCTTGCTGGTCCTTCAGATAAAAGGCTCAGACGATCGTCTGGGAGTCGATTCCTACCGAACCTGACTGTACAACGTGGAGTTATATGAATACGAATAAAGTGTATATGAACGCGCACCTTCATAGAAGCTTTGTATGTTCTATGAAGGTGCGCGTATGTATATATATATATATATATATATATATATATATATATATATATATATATATATATATATATATATATATTTATTTATTCATTTATTTTGCTTTGTCGCTGTCTCCCGCGTTAGCGAGGTAGCGCAAGGAAACAGACGAAAGAATGGCCCAACCCGCCCACATACACATATATATACATACACGTCCACACACGCAAATATACATTCCTATACATCTCAATGTACACATATATATACACACGCAGACCCATATATATACACATGTACATACTTCATACTGTCTGCCTTTATTTGTTCCAATCGCCACACATGGAATAACAACCCCCTCCCCCCTCATGTGTGCGAGGTAGCACTAGGAAAAGACAACAAAGGCCCCATTCGTTCACACTCAGTCTCTAGCTGTCATGTAATAATGCACCGAAACCATAGCTCCCTTTCCACATCAAGGCCCCACACAGCTTTCCATGGTTTACCCCAGACGCTTCACATGACCTGGTTCAATCCATTGACAGCACGTCGACCCAGGTATACCACATCTTTCCAATTCACTCTATTCCTTACACGCCTTTCACCCTCCTGCATGTTCAGGCCCCGATCACTCAAAATATTTTTCACATCATCTTTCCGTCTAAAATTGGGCCTCCCACTTCTCCTCGTTCCCTCCACCTCCGACACATATATCCTCTTTGTCAATCTTTCCTCACTCATTCTCTCCATGTGCCCAAAACATTTCAAAACACCCTCTTCTGCTCTCTCAACCACAATCTTTTTATTTCCACACATCTCTCTTACCCTTACATTACTTACTCGATCAAACCACCTCACACCACATATTGTCCTCAAACATCTCATTTCACGCACATCCATCCTCCTGCGCACAACTCTATCCATAGCCCACGCCTCGCAACCATACAACATTGTTGGAACCACTATTCCTTCAAACATACCACATTTTTGCTTTTCGAGATAATGTTCTCGACTTCCAAACATTCTTCATGGCTCCCAGAATTTTCGCCCCCTCCCCCACCCTATGATTCACTTCCGCTTCCGTGGTTCCATCCGCTGCCAGATCCACTCCCAGATATCTAAAACACTTTATTTCCTCCAGTTTTTCTCCATTCAAACTTCCCTCCCAATTGACTTGACCCCCAACCCTACTCTACCTAATAACCTTGCTCTTATTCACATTTACTCTTAACTTTCTTCTTTCACACACATTACCAAACTCAGTCACCAGCTTCTGCAGCTTCTTACATGAATCAGCCACCAGCGCTGTATCATCAGCGAACAACAGCTGACTCACTTCCCAAGCTCTCTCATCCCCAACAGACTGCATACTTGCCCCTCTTTCCAAAACTCTTGCATTCACCTCCCTAACAACCCCATCCATAAACAAATTAAACAATCGTGGAGACATCACACACCCCTGCCGCAAACCTACATTCACTGAGAACCAATCACTTTCCTTTCTTCCTACACGTACACATGCCTTACATCCTAGATATAAACTTTTCACTGCTTCTAACAACTTGCCTCCCACACCATATATTCTTAAAACCTTCCACAGAGAATCTTTACCAACTCTATCATATGCCTTCTCCAGATCCATAAATGCTACATACAAATCCATTTGCTTTTCTAAGTATTTCTCACATACATTCTTCAAAGCAAACACCTGATCCACACATCCTCTACCACTTCTGAAACCACACTGCTCTTCCCAAATCTGATGCTCTGTACATGCCTTCACCCTCTCAATCAATACCCTCCCATATAATTTACCAGGAATACTCAACAAACCCATACCCCTGTAATTTGAGCACTCACTCTTATCCCCTTTGCCTTTGTGCAATGGCACTATGCAAGCATTCCGCCAATCCTCAGGCACCTCACCATGAATCATACATACATTAAATAACCTTACCAACCAGTCAACAATACAGTCACCCCCTTTTTTAATAAATTCCACTGCAATACCATCCAAACCTGCTGCCTTGCCGGCTTTCATCTTCCGTAAAGCTTTTACTACCTCTTCTCTATTTACCAAATCATTTTCCCTAAACCTCTCACTTTGCACACCACCTCGACCAAAACACCCTATATCTGCCACTCTATCATTAAACACATTTAACAAACCTTCAAAATACTCACTCCATCTCCTTCTCACATCACCACTACTTGTTATCACCTCCCCATTAGCCCCCTTTACTGAAGTTCCCATTTGCTCCCTTGTCTCACGCACTTTATTTACCTCCTTCCAAAACATCTTTTTATTCTCCCTGAAATTTAATGATACTCTGTCACCGCAACTCTCATTTGCCCTTTTTTTCACCTCTTGCACCTTTCTCTTGACCTCCTGCCTCTTTCTTTTATACATCTCCCACTCATTTGCATTTTTTCCCTGCAAAAATCGTCCAAATGCCTCTCTCTTCTCTTTCGCTAATAATATTACTTCTTCATCCGACCACTCATAACCTTTTCTAATCAACCTACCTCCTACGCTTCTCATGCCACAAGCATCTTTTGCGCAAGTCACTGCTTCCCTAAATACATCCCATTCCTCCCCCACTTCCCTTACCTACTTTGTTCTCACCTTTTTCCATTCTGTACTCAGTCTCTCCTGGTACTTCCTCACACAAGTCTCCTTCCCAAGCTCACTTACTCTCACCACTCTCTTTACCCCAACATTCTCTCTTCTTTTCTGAAAACCCCCACAAATCTTCACCTTCTCCTCCACAAGATAAGATCAGACATCCCTCCAGTTGCACCTCTCAGCACATTAACATCCAAAAGTCTCTCTTTCGTGCGTCTATCAATTAACACGTAATCCAATAACGCTCTCTGGCCATCTCTCCTACTTACATACGTATACTTATGTATATCTCGCGTTTTAAACCAGGTATTCCCAATCACCAGTCCTTTTTCAGCACATAAATCTACAAGCTCTTCACCATTTCCATTTACATCACTGAACACTCCATGTATACCAATTATTCCCTCAACTGTCACATTACTCACCTTTGCATTCAAATCACCCAACACTATAACCCAGTCTTGTGCATCAAAACCACTAACACACTCATTCAGCTGCTCCCAAAACACTTGCCTCTCATGATCTTTCTTCTCATGCCCAGGTGCATATGCACCAATAATCACCCATCTCTCTCCATCAACTTTCAGTTTTACCCATATCAATCTAGAATTTACTTTCTTACACTCTATCACATACTCCCACAACTCCTGATTTAGGAGTAGTGCTACTCCTTCCCTTGCTCTTGTCCTCTCACTAACCCCTGACTTTACTCCCATGACATTCCCAAACCAATCTTCCCGTTTACCCTTGAGCTTCGTTTCACTCAGAGCCAAAACGTCCAGGTTCCTTTCCTCAAACATACTACCTATCTCTCCTTTTTTCTCATCTTGGTTACATCCACACACATATAGACACCCCAATCTGAGCCTTCGAGGAGGATGAGCACTCCTCGCGTGACTCCTTCTTCTGTTTCCCCCTTTAGAAAGTTGAAATACAAGGAGGGGAGGGTTTTTGGCCCCCCGCTCCTGTCCCCTTTAGTCGCCTTCTACGACACGTGAGGAATGCGTGGGAAGTATTCTTTCTCCCCTATCCCCAGGGATATATATATATATATATATATATATATATATATATATATATATATATATATATATATATATATATATATATATATGTATATATATATATATATATATATATATATATATATATATATATATATATATATATATATATATATATATATATATATATATTATTTTTTTTTTATTATACTTTGTCGCTGTCTCCCGCGTTTGCGAGGTAGCGCAAGGAAACAGACGAAAGAAATGGCCCCCCCCCCATACACATGTATATACATACGTCCACACACGCAAATATACATACCTACACAGCTTTCCATGGTTTACCCCAGACGCTTCACATGCCCCGATTCAATCCACTGACAGCACGTCAACCCCAGTATACCACATCGCTCCAATTCACTCTATTCCTTGCCCTCCTTTCACCCTCCTGCATGTTCAGGCCCCGATCACACAAAATCCTTTTCACTCCATCCTTCCACCTCCAATTTGGTCTCCCTCTTCTCCTTGTTCCCTCCACCTCCGACACATATATCTTCTTGGTCAATCTCTCCTCACTCATCCACTCCATGTGCCCAAACCACTTCAAAACACCCTCTTCTGCTCTCTCAACCACGCTCTTTTTATTACCACACATCTCTCTTACCCTTACGTTACTCACTCGATCAAACCACCTCACACCACACATTGTCCTCAAACATCTCATTTCCAGCACATCCATCCTCCTGCGCACAACTCTATCCATAGCCCACGCCTCGCAACCATACAACATTGTTGGAACCACTATTCCTTCAAACATACCCATTTTTGCTTTCCGAGATAATGTTCTCGACTTCCACACATTCTTCAAGGCCCCCAGGATTTTCGCCCCCTCCCCCACCCTATGATCCACTTCCGCTTCCATGGTTCCATCCGCTGCCAGATCCACTCCCAGATATCTAAAACACTTCACTTCCTCCAGTTTTTCTCCATTCAAACTCACCTCCCAATTGACTTGACCCTCAACTCTACTGTACCTAATAACCTTGCTCTTATTCACATTTACTCTTAACTTTCTTCTTCCACACACTTTTCCAAACTCAGTCACCAGCTTCTGCAGTTTCTCACATGAATCAGCCACCAGCGCTGTATCATCAGCGAACAACTACTGACTCACTTCCCAGGCTCTCTCATCCCCAACAGACTTCATACTTGCCTCTCTTTCCAAAACTCTTGCATTTACCTCCCTAACAACCCCATCCATAAACAAATTAAACAACCATGGAGACATCACACACCCCTGCCGCAAACCTACATTCACTGAGAACCAATCACTTTCCTCTCTTCCTACACGTACACATGCCTTAAATCCTCGATAAAAACTTTTCACTGCTTCTAACAACTTTCCTCCCACACCATATATTCTTAATACCTTCCACAGAGCATCTCTATCAACTCTATCATATGCCTTCTCCAGATCCATAAATGCTACATACAAATCCATTTGCTTTTCTAAGTATTTCTCACATACATTCTTCAAAGCAAACACCTGATATACACAGCCTCTACCACCTAGGAAGCCACACTGCTCTTCCCCAATCTGATGCTCTGTATATGCTTTCAGTCTCTCAATCAATATCCTCCCACTTAATTTCCCTGGAATACTCAACAAACTTATGTTTCTGTAATTTGAACACACCTTTATCCCCTTTACTTTTATACAATGGTACTACGCATGCATTCCGCCAATCCTCAGGCACTTCACCATGAAGCATACATACAGTGAATATTCTCACCAACCAGTCAACAACACAGTCGCCCCCTTTTTCAATAGATTCCACTGCAGTACCATCCAAGCCTGTCGCTTTGCCGGCTTTCATATTCCACAAAGCTTTCACTACCTCTTCTCTGTTTACCAACGATTCTCCCTGAGAATCTCACTTCGCACACCACCTCGACCAAAACACCCTATACCTGCTACTCTATCCTCAAACACATTCATCACCTCTTCTAGATAATCACTCCATCTCCTTCTCAATTTATTACTGCTTATTATTACCTCCCCATTAGCCCTTCTCATTTGGCCTTTTTTTACCTCTTGCACATTTCTCTTGACCTCCTGCCTCTTTCTTTTGTACATCTCCAAGCCATTTGCACTATTTCCCTACAAAACCTTCCAAATGCCTCTCTTCGCTTTCACTAACAATCTTACTTCTTTATCTCACCACTCACTACCCTTTCTAATCTGCCCAATTTCCACCTTTCTCGTGCCACAAGCATCTTTTGCGTAAGCCATCGCTGCTTCCCAAAATAATCACATTCCTCCCCTACTCCCCTTATATCATTTGCTTTTACCTTTCTCCATTCTGCACTCAATCTCTCCTGGTACATCGTCAAACAAATCTCCTTCCCAAGCTCACTTACTCTCATCATTCTCTTCACCCCAACATTCTCTCTTCTTTCCTGAAAACCTCTACAAATCTTCACCTTCGCCTCCAGAAGATAATGATCAGACATCCCTCTAGTTGCCCCTCTCAGCACATTCGCATCCAAAAGTCTCTCTTTCATGCGCCTAGCAATTTACACGTGATCCAATACCGCTCTTTGGCCATCTTTCCCACTTATGAACATATACTTATATATATCTCTCTTTTTAAACCAGGTATTCCCAATCACCAGTCCTTTTGCAGCGCACAAATCTATAAGCTCTTCACCATTTTCATTCACAACACTGAACACCCCATGTACACCAATTATACCCTTAACTGCCACATTATTCACATTTACATTCAAATCATCCATCACTATAACCCGGTCTCGTGCATAAAAGCTGCTAACTTTCTCACTCAGCTACTCCCAAAACACTTGTCACTCATGATCTTTCTTCTCATGACCAGGTGCATAGGCACCAATAATCACCCATCTCTCTCCATCCACTCTCAGTTTTACCCATATCAATCTAGAGTTTACTTTCTTACACTCAATCACATACTTACACAACTCCTGCTTCAGGAGTAGTGCTACTCCTTCCTTTACTCTTGTCTTCACCAGCCCCTGACTGTACTCAAACCACTCTTCCCCTTTACCGTTGATCTTCGTTTCACTCAGAGCCAAAACATCCAGGTTCCTTTCCTCAAACATACTACCTACCTCTCCTTTTTTTCTCATCTTGATTACAACCACAGACATTTAGACACCCCAATCTGAGCCTTCGAGGAGGATGAGCACTCCCCGCATGACTCCTGTTTCCCCTTTTAGAAAGTTAGAATACAATATATATATATATATATATATATATATATATATATATATATATATATATATATATATATATATATATATATATATATATATATATATATATATATATATATATTTATATATATATATATATATATATTATATTTATTATCATATTTTGCTTTATCGCTGTCTCCCGCGTCAGCAAAGTAGCGCAAGGAAACAGACGAAAGAATGGCCGAACCCAACCACATACACATAGTATACACATACACGTCCACACACGCAAATATACATACCTATACATCTCAATGTACGCATATATATATACACACACAGACATATACATATATACACATGTACATAATTCATACTGTCTGCCTTTATTCATTCCACGCATGGAATAACAACTCCCTCCCCCCTCATGTGTGCGAGGTAGCGCTAGGAAAGACAACAAAGGCCCCATTCGTTCACACTCAGTCTCTAGCTGTCATGTAATAATGCACCGAAACCACAGCTCCATTTCCACATCCAGGCCCCACACAACTTTCCATGGTTTACCCCAGACGCTTCACATGCCCTGTTTCAACCATTGACAGCACGTCGACCCCGGTATACCACATCGTTCCAATTCACTCTATTCCTTGCATACCTTTCACCATCCTACATGTTCAGGCCCCGATCACTCAAAATCTTTTTCACTCCATCTTTCCACCTCCAATTTGGTCTCCCACTTCTCCTCGTTCCCTCCACCTGTGACACATATATCCTCTTGGTCAATCTTTCCTCACTCATTCTCTCCATGTCACCAAACCATTTCAAAACACCCTCTTCTGCTCTTTCAACCACACTCTTTTTATTTCCACACATCTCTCTTACCCTTACATTACTTACTCGATCAAACTGTCTCACACCACATATTGTCCGCAAACATCTCATTTCCAGCACATCCACCCTCCTGCGCACAACTCTATCCATAGCCCACGCCTCGCAGCCATACAACATTGTTGGAACTACTATTCCTTCAAACATACCCATTTTTGCTTTCCGAGATGATGTTCTCGACTTCCAAACATTCTTCAAGGCTCCCAGAATTTTCGGCCCCTCCCCCACTCTATGATTCAGTTCTGCTTCCATGGTTCCATCCGCTGCCAGATCAACTCCCAGATATCTAAAACACTTTACTTCCTTCAGTTTTTCTCCATTCAAACTTACCTCCAAAACTTACCCTACTGTACCTAATAACCTTGCTCTTATTCACATTTACTCTTAGCTTTCTTCTGTCACACACTTTACCAAACTCAGTCACCAGCTTCTGCAGTTTCTCACATGAATCAGCCACCAGCGCTGTATCATCAGCGAACAACAGCTGACTCACTTCCCAAGCTCTCTCATCCACAACAGACTGCATACTTGCTCCTCTTTCCAAAACTCTTCCATTCACCTCCCTAACAACCCCATCCATAAACAAATTAAACGATCATGGACACATCACACACCCCTGCCGCGAACCTGCATTCACTGAGAACCAATCACTTTCCTCTCTTCCTACACGTACACATGCCTTAAATCCTCGATAAAAACTTTTCACTGCTTCTAACAACTTGCCTCCCACACCATATATTCTTAATACCTTCCACAGAGCATCTCTATCAACTCTATCATATGCCTTCTCCAGATCCATAAATGCTACATACAAATCCATTTGCTTTTCTAAGTATTTCTCACATACATTCTTCAAAGCAAACACCTGATCCACACATCCTCTACCACTTCTGAAACCACACTGCTCTTCCCCAATCTGATGCTCTGTACATGCCTTCACCCTCTTAATCAATACCCTCCCATATAATTTATCAGGAATACTCAACAACCTTATACCTCTGTAATTTGAACACTCACTCTTATCCCCTTTGCCTTTGTACAATGGCACTATACAAGCATTCCGCCAATCCTCAGGCACCTCACCATGAGTCATACATACATTAAATAACCTTACCAACCAGTCAACAATACAGTCACCCCCTTTTTTAATTAATTCCACTGCAATACAATCCAAACCTGCAGCCTTGCCGGCTTTCATCTTCTGCAAAGCTTTTACTACCTCTTCTCTGTTTACCAAATCATTTTCCCTGACCCTCTCACTTTGCACACCACCTCGACAAAAACACCCTATATCTGCCACTCTATCATCAAACACATTCAACAAACCTTCAGAATGCTCACTCCATCTCCCTCTCACATCACCACTACTTGGTATCACATCCCCATTAGCCTCCTTCACTGAAGTTCCCATTTCATCCCTTGTCTTACGCACTTTATTTACCTCCTTCCAAAACATCTTTTTATTCTCCCTAAAATTTAATGATACTCTCTCACCCCAACTCTCATTTCCCTCTTTTTCACCTCTTGCACCTTTCTCTTGACCTCCTGCCCCTTTCTTTTATACATCTCCCACTCATTTGCATTTTTTCCCTGGAAAAATCGTCCAAATGCCTCTCTCTTCTCTTTTACTAATAATCTTGCTTCTTCATCCCTCCACTCACTACCCTTTCTAATCAACCCACCTCCCACACTTCTCATGCCACAAGCATCTTTTGCGCAAGCCCTCACTGCTTTCCTAAATACATCCCATTCCTCCCCCATTCCCCTTTCCTCCTTTGTTCTCACCTTTTTCCATTCTCCTGCTACTTCCTTACACAAGTCTCCTTCCCAAGCTCACTTACTCTCACCACTCTCTTCACCCCAACATTCTCTCCTCTTTTGTGAAAAACCTCTACAAATCTTCACCTTCGCCTCCACAAGATAATGATCAGACATCCCTCCAGTTGCACCTCTCAGCACATTAACATCCAAAAGTCTTTCTTTCGCGCGTCTATCAATTAACACGTAATCCAATAACGCTCTCTGGCCATCGCTCCTACTTACATACGTATACTTATGTATATCTAGCTTTTTAAACCAGGTATTCCCAACCACCAGTCCTTTTTCAGCACATAAGATCTACAAGGTCTTCACCATTTCCATTTACAACACTGATCACCCCATGTATACCAATTATTCCCTTAACTGCCACATTACTCACCTTTGCATTCAAATCACCCATCACTATAACCCAATCTTGTGCATCAAAACCACAAAAACACACTCATTCAGCTGCTCCCAAAACACTTGCCTCTCATGACCTTTCTTCTCATGCCCAGGTGCATATGCACCAATGATCACCCATCTCTCTCCATCAACTTTCAGTTTTACCCATATCAATCTAGAATTTACTTTCTTACACTCTATCACATACTCCCACAACTCATGTTTCAGGAGTAGTGCTACTCCTTCCCTTGCTCTTATCCTCTCACTAACCTCTGACTTTACACCCAAGACAGTCCCAAACCACTCTTCCCCCTTACCCTTTAGCTTCGTTTCACTCAGAGCCAAAACATCCAGGTTCCTTTCCTCAAACATACTACCTATCTCTCCTTTTTTCTCATCTTGGTTACATCCACACACATTTAGACACCCCAATCTGAGCCTTCGAGGAATAGGATAGGAGAGAAAGAATACTTCCCTCGTATTCCTTGCGTGTCGTAGAAGGCGACTAAAAGGGGAGGGAGCGGGGTGTGTGTGTGTGTGTGTGTGTGTGTGTGTGTGTGTGTGTGTGTGTGTGTGTGTGTGTGTGTGTGTGTGTGTGTGTGTGGAAATCCTCCTCTCTCTTTTCTTTTTTTTTAATTTTCCAAAAGAAGGAACAAAGAAGGGGGCCAGGTGAGGATATTCCCTCAAAGATCCAATCCTGTGTCTTGAACGCTAGCTCGCTAACGCAGAAAATGGCGAATAGTATGAAATTTCGAAAGATATATATATATATATATATATATATATATATATATATATATATATATATATATATATATATATATATATATATATATATATGTAACAAAGTTCTTTTGTATGTTCTATGAAGATGCGCGTTCACATGCACTTTGTTCGTATTCATATACCGACCGAGAAGTGCCATGGCTTCCGCCCTGTCTCCCTTCCCTCCCTCTCTTTCCACCGCCAGAAAACTTCTTTCATGACAGGTCGACTTTATCAAATATTCAAGGAGAGCATCGCACACCAGTAATTACACGGTCATTATAGGATAATAATGCACCTATAACCCTAATCGTTACACGAAAAGCCTTATTTAGAGTAGGTGTATGTTTCCATGTTGTTTGCATGGAAAGGTGCGTGACTTTAACTAGCTTCGAATTGCTGTTGTTAATTACTGGCATGCAAAAAAGGAGGTGAACACCTGATTGCTCGCGTACAACACTAACGTAACCCATACACCTCAGACAAAAGAGATAAGTAAATACCTACGAAATCATCCACACAAATTCCTCATCTATATATATATATATATATATATATATATATATATATATATATATATATATATATATATATATATATATATATATATATATGCAAACCTCCTACAGCCAGGATCGATCCCGGGATCCCTATGTAACATGCGGGAATGCTACCACTAGGGTATGGGCCTGTTCCTATGCACTTTGTTCGTATAAATATATATATATATATATATATATATATATATATATATATATATATATATATATATATATATATATATATATATATGTATATATGTGTGTGTGTGTGTGTGTGTGTGTGTGTGTGTATGTGTGTGTGTGTGTGTGTGTTTGTGTGTGTGTGTGTGTGTGTGTGTGTGTGTTATCACATCATCAAGGGAACCACAAGAGAGATATTTATGGATGGGGTTGTTAGAAAGGTGAATGCAAGAGTTTTAGAGAAAGGGGCAAGTATGAGTGTGTTGTGGATGAGAGAGCTTGGGAAGTGAGTCAGTTGTTATTCGCTGATGATACAGTGCTGGTGGCTGATTCGGGTGAGAAACTGCAGAAACTGGTGACTGAGTTTGGTAAAGTGTTTGAAAGAAGAAAGCTGAGAGTAAATGTGAATTAGAGCAAGGTTATTAGGTACAGTAGGGATGAGGGACAAGTCAATTGGGAGGTAAGTTTGAGTGGAGAAAAACTGGAGGAAATGAAGTGTTTTAGATATCTGGGAGTGGATTTGGCAGCGGGCGGAACCATGGAAGCGGAAGTGAGTCATAGGGTGGGGGAGGGGACGAAAATTCTGGGAGCGTTGAAAAATGTGTGGAAGGCGAGAACATTATCTCGGAAAGCAAAAATGGGTATGTTTGAAGGAATAGTGGTTCCAACAATGTTATATGGTTGCGAGGCGTGGGCTATGAATAGAGTTGTACGGAGGAGGGCGTATGTGTTGGAAATGAGATGTTTGAGGACAATATGTGGTGTGAGATGGTTTGATTAAGTAATGAAAGGGTAAGAGAGATGTGTGGTAATCAAAAAGAGTGTGGTTGAGAGAGCAAAAGAGAGTGTTTTGAAATTGTTTGGTCACATGGAGAGAATGAGTGAGGAAAGATTGACAAAGAGGATATTTATGTCAGAAGTGGAGGGAACGAGGAGGAGTGGGAGACCAAATTGGAGGTGGAAAGATGGAGTGAAAAAGGTTTTGAGCGATCGGGGCCTGAATTTGAAGGAGGGTTAAAGGTGTGCAAGGAATAGAGTGAATTGGAGCGTTGTGGTATACCGGGGTTGACCTGCTGTTAATGGATTGAACCATGGAATGTGAAACGTCTGGGGTAAACCATGGAAGCTTTTGTAGGGCCTGGATGTGGAAAAGGAGTTGTGGTTTCAGTGCATTACACATGACAGCTAGAGACTGAGTGTGGACGAATGTGGCCTTTGTTGTCTTTTCCTAGCGCTATCTCACACGCTTGCGGGGGGAGGGGGTTGTCATTTCATGTGTGGCGGGGTGGCGACGGGAATGAACAAAGGCAGCAAGTATGAATTATGTATCTGTGTATATATGTATATGTCTGTGTATGTATATAAATACATACGTTGAAATGTATAGGTATGTATATGTGAATGTTAGCACGTGTATATGTATACATGTGTATGTGGGTGGGTTGGGCCATTCTTTCGTCTTTTTGCTTGCGCTGCCTAGCTGACGCGGGAGACAGCGACAAAGTACAATAAAATAACATTATCTCGGAAAGCAAAAATGGGTATGTTTGAAGGAATAGTGGTGTCAACAATGTTGTATGGTTGCGAGGCGTGGGCTATGGATAGAGTGGTGCGCAGGAGGATGGATGTGCTGGAAATGAGATGTTTGAGGACAATGTGTGGTGTGAGGTGGTTTGATCGAGTAAGTAACGTAAGGGTAAGAGAGATGTGTGGAAATAAAAAGAGCGTGGTTGAGAGAGCAGAAGAGGGTGTTTTGAAATGGTTCGGGCACATGGAGAGAATGAGTGAGGAAAGATTGACCAAGAGAATATATGTGTCGGAGGTGGAGGGAACGAGGAGAAGAGGGAGACCAAATTGGAGGTGGAAACATGGAGTGAAAAAGATTTTGTGTGATCGGGGCCTGAACATGCAGGAGGGTGAAAGGAGGGCAAGGAATAGAGTGAATTGGAGCGATGTGGTATACCGGGGTTGACGTGCTGTCAGTGGATTGAATCAAGGCATGTGAAGCGTCTGGGGTAAACCATGGAAAGCTGTGTAGGTATGTATATTTGATAGTATGAAGGTGAAATCGTATTTCAACAGTTCATACAATTCTATTGAACATGTAATTTTTCTATACATGTGGCACGACATGTTTCGTGGAGACAATCCATCTCATCAGGTGATAGTTGTAAGTGGGTACGTATGTTTTAGTGTCGACACTGAACTGCTAATTGGTCTGGTAATTGCAGTAGGAACCACCTCGTGACGCTTGACACTATATATGCTACACTTGTCTTAGGGCATCAACTGAGGTTTGTGTTTCGAAGAAATCGGCAGTAGCTTATCCAGTTAAGGATCACTAAAAACAAAGAATCCCAGTTGGACTATTACCCGGTTTATGAGTATTCTCTGGAGGGTATATTACTCAGAGTTAGTTCATCAGCGATACATAAAGGACAGCGCTAGTTCATCAGGGATAAGAGAAGAAAGTCCCATGGAGGAGCCATCATACATATCTTCTGTGTGAGAGTTTATTGGCATCAATCGTCGCCAAGTTAGTGTCGGTAATATGGGAGGAGGATGGTTAAGGATTATGGCGTCATAAGTGATAGAGAGCTCCATCCTATCCCCTTCTAAGGGATCATCAACCACCTTCTCAGACAATAGATATGGGTCATACCTTACAATTGTATACGATTCCTCTTCCGAGAGAGATTCGTGTCAACAAGCGCCGGTGGTACGACAACTGGTCTGTTTGTTATTTGGTAGAGTCATCTTAACTGATTGCCCTGCACTTATCACTGACGTGTACGACTAAACTTTATAGGTTTGTATCATATAAGAGATTATTAGTCAAATCACTTACTTGAAAGAGATAATTAATGCCTTGATGTGCATGAAGCAACTGAGGCGAGAAAGGGACGGCTTACGTTCTGGTGCATATTGCATGACGTCATAACAGTCCCACGTCATCTGAAACGTGAGATAAGCGAGATAAGATGATGCTGCCTCCCAGAATTGATAATTGCTGTCAGTAAACGTATAATCGAGTGTAATGTTCAATGGTCGGACCTAAAAATGGCATTGATAAGAAGGTCATGATTACTGAGGTTGTGGACGCATGTGTACTTTGGCACTCCTCGCTTTGTGACAGCCTGGGGTCGTGTCTGGAAGGGTGCCAATATATTTGTAAAAGCTGAATTTAATAAATAATTGCTCGATTTAGACAAATTGTACGTACACTGAAAAGCATAAAGTATCGTTGTGTTGAAACGTACAGCAAGGGAATTTCCCATACACATAGCGTCCGTATGGGTAATTCATGAAGTATGCAAGCAAAGGGATCCCTGATTAGGCTTATGAAATATTAAAGAAGGTAATCGGTTTTACGTAGATGGAGATAACTTACTGATCTCTTCTTCCTTTTTGTTTATATCTTTCTCTGTTACTACAAGCAAGGCCACTGCCCACTCCGAACCTCTTATTTTGACCTTGACAAGGGTCGCTGGAACTTGGGTACAACCTGCTTTTATTTTGTCCAGATAAGCGTAATCAGGTTATCTTTTATATGATGATATATATGGTAGAAATTAATGTATCCATATCTCTTCTATGACTTCCAGTTATTAATAATCAGATCAAAATTTATGACAAGAACCTTACATAATCGAAGAAAACAGTCTCTAAAAACATAGGATTACTGTCAAAAGCAGTGCTTGTATAACCAAACAGACATTAGTTGAAAACCTTCATCATGATATCATCAACGCTACATTGCTTCTTTTCATCCTGGGCAAAGCCATGTCCGACCACTACCAGCCACATTCACATACCATAGGAAATGCAATAAAACACAGAATAATAAAATCTCGTTCTTTACAAACCTTTCACTTTTACAGGTTTTGAAAAGTCACGCAGATACTGTCGAGGGCCGATTGTGACCTAGACACTGTCATGAGCCTATTATCACCTAGACACTCTCAGGAGCAGAGTGTTACTCAAATATTTCAGGGGTCGAGTGTCACCCCACAGGCTATCGGCAGCCAAGGGTCAACCAAACACTGTCAAGGACCATTTGCTGCCAAGACACTGTTCAGAGCCAAAGGTCATCCAAACACTGTCAGGGGTCGAGTGTCGCCCAGACACTCTCAAGAGTCCAGTGTCACCCAAACACTGTTAGGGGTCAAGGGTTACACAGTACTGTCAGGAGCCGAACGTCACCTAAACACTGTCAAGGGCCATTTGTTATCTATATACTCGCAAGGGCGGAGTGTCATTCAGACGCTCTCAGGAGCGAGCGTCAAGCAAACTATCACAGGGTCGAGGGCCACACAGACACTGCTAGGAGCTGAGTTTCGCCCAGACACTGTCAGAAGCCGAGTGTCATCAAGACATTCATGCAGTACTTACAACTAGATGTGCTTCTTATCACTGTTATGATATGAACAAAATTAGTGTATTTGTTGGAAAGATTGCAAACAAATTCATCATTCAGTGATATTTCTAGTTAATATCTATCTATGAATTTCCTACATCTCTCAGGATTACATGTTTGGAAACAAAGAGCTTTCAATATATATCCCTAAGACAATAGAAAAATAAGGCAACCAAATACGAAGGTAAATCAGAGACCGCTGGGAGTCTTAGAAGTCATGCTAAGTCGGGGTATTGTGTGCACTGTCCTTAGATGATGAGTTCTGGTCTAGCAACTCCCTGTCAGTTAACATAGATCTTAAACGGAGGAGGAAGACACTAATTAGACTTCAGGGAAGGTGAACAGGAATCATGAAACTCTCACATTAACGAGGGAACTCTGATTGCCTTTAAGTGACTTTATCAACCTTTAGTGAAGCATAGCATCCTTTCACATCTTCCACAAAGGCTCAACCCGCTCCGGTAGTCCTTAAAAAAATCAGGGACACAATCAGAAAATAACATAAGATTGTGAAATTCTTCGGAGGGTTCTGGTAAACTTCTAGTGGGCCGTCAGCCTTCATGGAACTTAGCCAGGCGTCAGCAAACGTTGAACGTTAGCAGCTTTCTAGAGCACTGACCAGCGTCTGGGAACTCAAGCATGATTTCAATCGTTGATGATACCGACTTACTTTCAATAGAAATTATAGACATAATACGTAAGAAAATAACATTGGGACTAGTTTACAGGGTCCTCACAGACACCGGAGGAAGAGGAAAATTTCTAAAGATCATTTCGCTAAAATTTGTAATCATAAGATTCTATTATAGTAAAAGACTTTAACACACCGGTATTTAGATGGGGAGAATCTCTCCAGTAGTTCCGGGCGTGAACTCTACCCAAGTTTGCTTGTTAGTGCCCTAACCTAATTACTCGAAAGACCTACTCGCGACGAGTGTATCTTGAATTTTTTTCTAACTACAAATGAAGTTCTTGTTGATAATGTTAAAGTTTGGGTTTTTGTACAAGTGAACACCAATGAATTAATTTTGAGCTCGCTATCTACACTGTAATGTTGGTCAAGATGAGAGTTACGGAAACAATACCCAATTTTATACGTGCAAATTCTAATGATCTTCGCATTGTTCTTCACAGGCAAACCTGGGATGGTATGATCAATGAGAATGATATGATCATAGCTCAGAAAAGCTTCAGTAAAACTTTCAAAGTAGTAGAAGGAACATACGTGCCAATGCTTAATAAATTGTCTACATCTAGAACGAAACTAAAGTGGTGGAACGGTTAAATAAGAAAGTGCCTGTTATACAATAACCAACATAATAGAATAAGTTATGTAAAGATGTATAAATAAAGTAAGCAAGTCATACGATAAGATAACCGTTAAGATGAAGCGTATATTGCTGAAAACAGCAAAAGAACCTTTAGGGAGTTTTGAATTTATGTTAGAAGCAAGAGAGTCATTACTCAGTCAATAAGTCCATTAATTACGGAAAATTATTTCATTCAAGACAACGAAGCCATAGCAAAAATATCAAATATTTCTTCTGCATTTGTATTTACGACTGAAGACACAGCCATGTCCCAAACTAGTTTCAGTGACATGAGAGAGGAACGTTCTCCAAAAAGTTGACAAAAAAGTGGAAGACATGCTTTCAGTCATAAACGAAATGAAAATAGATAAAACAGTAGACCCTAATAAGTTTTATGCGAGAACAATGAAAGAGGCGAAAAATGAGATAGCTAAGCCCTTAACTGCTCTTCTCAGTAAGTCACATACTACGGGAAAAGTTCCAGATGCAGGGAAATCTGCTAGTGTAACACTGACATCAAAAAATGGTAATAAGTTTCTGCTTGGAAATCAACGTCGCTAGAAACCGTATGGAAACCATCATTCGATGTAGAATTGTGAACCATTTTGAGGACCATCACTAAATGAACGAAATCGTTCATGTCTGACAGATCGACTTGATTCTTTTATGATACAATCAACGTGCATGACGAAAATAAAGCAGTTGATGTTATCAATCTAGATTTTCAGAAAGCTTTCGATATGTTCTGCATCAAAGGTTGTTATCAAACATTAAGTCACATGGCACCGATGGGGTTGTACTTCAGTTGACAGGAAATTAGCTGGCTAACTATAAACAAAGGGTTGTGATTGATAGGTCAAGTCCGAAAATGGTCATACGTAACAAGTGGAGTGCCACAAGGATCAGTCATGGGACCGGTTTTCTTTCTCATACTTATTAATGACATTGATAATGGGTTGTATTGCACGATATCAAAATTCGCTGATGATGAAAAACTGGGAAATGAATTTACAAATGAACTTGAGCGTCTACAGCTTCAAAACTGAGATGAACACATCTCGAGACTTCTGACCGCCGTCAGAGTTTTCTTCAAAAGGTAAAGAATAACTAAAATATTTCAAAAGTCTCTGGCAAATTTTGAGAACAATGAGTCTTCAAACATCTGTTGAAGTACCGAATAGCCGAAAAATACATTATCCTCTTAAGTCAGGGACTCTACCGCTTCCCCCGAACTTTTATATTGCAAATAACCTGATAACCTCCTGATTGCATTATCCAGCATTGATGGCTGCCACAACACATGGGCTCCACCCATGTAGCCAACTTAACCACTCATTAGAAAATGCAACATCAGTTTTATACATCGGTCATTCTTACTGAACAAACACCCTGCTGTATATCCTACATAATGAAAGGTTATGGAAAATGAATAATCTAATATGTTGTCGTCCATGAATTTAATGCACAGAAATCTTGTGAGCTGCAGACGGTCTTTACCACATAAACCGATTCCAGTGGGAGCGTGCCCAGTAGCCTGCTCGTCTGTGATCAGCAGGATGCATAGTTTTGCCACCAGCTGCATAGTGGGTTATTACGCTGCACGAGCTGCATTGTCAGGGGATGTTTACCGCGGTCTCCTCCGGTATTGCCACAATTACCGATATCTCCATTTCATCAGTGGCCGTGTCACCCTTTCTTCCTTTCTCCTTAATCCTTATCTTCTTCATCTCCACCGCAGCCTGTCATCGTGAGCAGCTGTTGATAGGCGTTATCCATCTCCTCTTCTCGATGACTCTCATCCCCGAAACGCATAAAAGAATAATCACACACACACACACACACACACACACACACACACACACACACACACACACACACACTAGTTAGTAGTGTGAAGTTATGTTTTCTGATCATCACAGAGCATCCTTTACTGTAATTTCATGAAAACAGACTTAAACTCATGATATGAAGTACTGTTAATCATATCGTTACACGAAAGTAGGAAAATCGATGTATCAGGTCATAAAGTACGATATCAGGTCACAAATTTCGTGACAAACAGGTTTGGACGCACTGATCTGAAACTTCGCAGTAAAAACTAGAATTCCTGACGACAATTAGTTAACTGGTGAATCTTCTCACTGAAACTTTGTAGTGAATACAATAACCATGACAAGTAACCGAGTATTTCAAAAGACTTGAGTAGATCTTAAACAATTAAGTGCAGACTTCATTTATTATTGAAATACATTTTCTACAGTCCTAGGCATCTAAATATGATAATACAGTCTTTAAGAACGATAATTACCTTTGAGTATAATAGCAGAATATATAAGTTACAAGATGGCAATATTTGTGGCCCATTTCCCTTGGAATAGATTATCTCTTAAGTATAGTAGTTAAGCCACACGTTGATGTAGCTAGCGTATCAACACTCAGACTGGACCGAAGAATAATTATTACACACAAGCAAACATAAGCCTCTACGTGCTCACGCTTAGCCAGCAAACACAGCCCCACACAACGTACAGCATCACCATCTGACTACTATAACACTATCTCTGAACTGCACTACACTAACTCTATGACCATATTACTTTAGCTTCATCATTATAAGTTAACCAAGCACTCACGGTACTGTGGGTCACAGTGAGCCCTTCGTTAATACCTCAAGCTGCTGTTGGCGGAGGGATTGTACCCCTCCTCTGTGTCCTGTGCACTCAAGCCGCCACATCTTTTATTCCTTTTATTACAGCAGCAGCCGCGAGTCCCGCCTCCCTCCCCGGAGCCTGCATTGTCTCTCGCCCTTTGCTACATTACCGCCTATTTTCCTTCCATCGATTTTTTGCACTTTTTTTGTTTTTAATGGCGTAGGAAGAGAGGGTGCTCCACCAGAGGACGGCTTTGAAGTTATTATATCCTTTTTATGTAATGATTATTCATATATGTATTCATAAACAGAGATAAGTCAATTTAGAAATATATATATATATATATATATATATATATATATATATATATATATATATATATATATATATATATATATATATATATATATATATATATATATATATATATATATATATATATATATATATATATATATATATATATATATATATATATATATATATATATATATATATATATATATATATATAACTGAGTCCAGTAACTGAGTGTTACTGGACTCAGCCTTCAATATGCCACATCATGAGAGAGATTACCTTTGGTGAGGCAATATCGTCGTCAATGGACGGAAAGAAGTACAGTCTCGTCGGGGATCTTGCTTCAAAAGAGTCTATGATTATCGTGCTCCTGCATGGAGTGCAGCCCCGAAGCTGCAGGAGCTCCATGAAGGGGTTGTATGATAATGATGATAATATCTATGATGTGTTGTCTGTGTGTCTGGCAATCTTTATTAACAGCGCAACACGTCATTTTCTTGTCACGTTTATTAATCGCTTTTTTTTTCTACCTCCTGTGGTCACTTTTCATTATCCGTCACCAAGTTGTCCTCCACTTCACATTTCTAATTTTCCTCCACCTTCTTGTCCTCATTTTTCTGACCATACTGAATGCAGTCGTCCCGAGAGTTTTTACACATATATCAGCTCCTCTATTCAACCTCCCTCACTCCAGGCCTCTTAATCACCTCCCTCAGCCTCTCCGTCCTCTCCCCAACCACTCTGCTCTAATTAGCTCGTTCCTCCACTTGCATTCTCTCATGCGTATCCTTGTCCTCTTTTTCAAGATTTCTTGAAAAATGTTTTTTGGTAACAACCAACGCTCGTAATTTCTTCTTTCTCTTACCTCTGGGTCCTTAATGCGTCATCATGTAACTTGGTATACTAGTGCTGCATTTCCTCATCACTTTCTTCTCTTCATTCACTCTCGCCATTAGTCTTTTATCTCTGTTTAGAATCTCTTGTTCCCTTATATCACGAAAGTTTTATTATACATTGAAGCAATCACTTGACTGAGTTGAGTTTAACAAAGTCTATTCTATCAACTTCTCTAATGTAGGCTGAGAATTTGACCTTCTGTCTCTGTCCCAACTTTTCGTTTGTGTAAGGAAATTGGAGCCTGTGACACCAGATAACTCTTGGCTAACATTATCTACATATCATGTATTGCTACTTTTGGGTGGACGGGAGAGTCGGCTCCTCCGGAATTCGGTCGAGGCTTTGACCTGTGTGGTCAGGGTTGCCTCTTAAAAATCTGTCCTTCTCTAAAGAAAGTATAATAACCTCATCTCTTCTTCCGGTAGCTGATCCTTTTGGTCTTCTTGTAAATTTACTTTTTACCAGCTTCCTCCCATCTGTCTTTTCTTCTTACTATCGACTGAACCATCTATTTGCCTCATTTTTCCCCCCGTTGAATTTTCCTTGAATAATTTTGATATGGATTAATTCCCTGATTTTCCTTGGTCTTATGTATCATTCTATTTCCTCTTTTCGTACAAAGTCCCCCAAAATATCACTCCTTTGAATACAAAGAACCTATGAGGACTAGACTGTAGGTGGAGGAGTCTGTATCATGAAGGAATGTTTCTCTAATCCTGCACGTGTGTTCAGCTGTCTGATTCGCTTTCAGTTCCCTGTATATAAACCTTATCCTTTATCTTGGATATCTGCCCTGGTACAGTCTATCCTGTTGCTTTGACTTCTACTGTTTCAAAGTTCTTTCAGTCTCTCCTAAATTCTTATTCTCTTAAGAACTCTGAATTTATAATCTATTGTTCTTACATGAGAATGACTGATATTCTCACTTCTATTACTTATTTCCAGTCGTTTTCTTTGAAACGGTTTAGAGAATCCTATGATGTAGTTGTTTGTATCTAGGAAGATTTGACAGCGTGGCATTCCATCAGATCTTCAGGGTCCCCTCTTCCGGCGCTCATATGTCACTTTGTTCTCTTATTTCAGACTCTTACCTCTGGTAGCAATGTTTCCATAACGTTTTTGTGGATAATCCACCTCCTCTCTCCCTACCATTTGCGTTCCTCGGGATTCTGTCCAGTCTTTCACTTTTTCCTCAATCATATTAACAATCTCCTTTTTCTATTAACAAATAACATAATTTACAAATTTTCTTTAAATCTGTTATATCTTTTAACGGTTATTCCTGTCTCATCTTCTCTCAACTATTGCTATGAATCCAGTTTTGGAGGATAGATGTAGCTCAATGAAGTGTAAACTTTGGTAAAGATGTTCTTATCTCTAAAACTTTTTGCATCTTTCCCATCTCGTTGATGGCTCCATCCATACTTTCATATAAGCAGGTAAGTCTGTCCCTACAATGATAGGCTTTCATTATATTTTCAAAATTATTTCTCATCAGTTACTGTACGTAGCTGCACTATGGACTGGTACGTCAGTGTTCACATTGTTGCCGCGGGTCCTTGGCAGCTGTGAGTTCAAACGTTACCTAGACAGAGTCGAGTCTGACTGAGTCCATCTTGCCAACATTTCCAAACTTTCCTCAAAAGTTGGCCCACTGTCCCTATATCGACCTTTAATTTTGTAAGGAAACCAGAGCCCATGAACAAGCTCATGAAGAAGCTAAAGCATCAAACTCGCCACCGTCAACCCCTGCCACCAAAGAACTTTTGCCCCGAGTTGCAGGTCGGCATCGCAACTACATCGACCTTATCTGAGATCATACAGACCAACCTCGTCCCAAGCTTTGTGACCGTCATTGATATCCGATAATGTCTGTGTAAAGACTGTCAGTGCAACATCTCTCTCTCTCTCTCTCTCTCTCTCTCTCTCTCTCTCTCTCTCTCTCTCTCTCTCTCTCTCTCTCTCTCTCTCTCTCTCTCTCTCTCTCTCTCCGGCAGTCGTTGTTACGCAGAACACGTAAATCATTACCACCCATTATTTTTTGGTTATCATACCATCAACCAAGCTTTCCTTTTTTTTTGTTGAATTTACAGGATTCTTGCTCGAATAATTGTGAGTTTCACCAAAATTGGAAGTAATGATCTATCATATTTAAATTCTCTTCATGTCTATGTGGCGGAATATCACTCGATGCTTTGACTAGAGAGCCATTTAGAATCATTCACTGCGACACTATACCAAAGCCTATATTTCCGGTTTATATGAATGTAGATAAGTATCACGTAGCTCTAGATCTCTTTACTAGGTTTGGCGACGTTGCAGAAGTTATCGGTCGGGAGCACAATGCGTTTCCCCCTGCATAATGTCGCTTGTATTGTCCATCATCAAGCGAGGCCCAGCACCGCTCACCCGGACAGTTATGTCCGGTTAACAAGATTGACGCTGAGGCTGTGTCAAATGTGCTGTGAAGACTATAGTGGTGGTGGAAGGGAAGAGAAGGACTAAGGATAAGGGTTAACTGAGTGGGTGTTGAGGGGGAGACCGCTGGATAGAGATGGTGGGGGAGGAGGAACGTTGATCGCTGTGGTGAGAGGAGGGGTTTGAGGCTGGCATTCTGGGAGTGGAAGCTGGAGGGGAAGGGGAGGGAGGCAAAAAGTGAGAAGGGAGTTGATGGGGAGCAGCGGTAACGAGAATTAATGACTCTAGAGGAATCTGCCTGATGTGGAGGCTGTTAATCCACGTGATAGCCCAGCGGTCGGGTTGCAGTGCTGCAGAGTCGACCAGACTCCACCATTCTATTTTCCTATTCTTTTTTCTTGCGGTAAGAGGAAGTGTATTTGTTTGCATTTCCACCCATCCACTGGCCGGTGGTGCAGATTGGATATAGAGTGCACAGAAGGTCTCTAGTGCTTACGCCTATGTTATATGATGTGGTGGGAACTATCTCTTGATTCAGTAATTTTGTAAAGTCATTTACATAGTGTTGCATGGCGTGAGAGGATTTCTGGAAACCAAGTTTTGTCTGTTCAGTACCAACAGCGATGAACAAACTCCTACTGGTATCTAAGGCCCAGCTTGAGTTAAGCCATATTAATCTTAAGTTTACAAATATATGCTAAAACTCATTCTGGATAATATTTTCTATGATATACGCTGGTAAACCAAAGCTGAGGCAAACTCTGTCTTTAGAAGTGTGAATATCAGCTAATTCATCAATTCTTTCATGCATTCTGAGTCTAACATGTTAAGGAATTAAAGGGAATATAATCTAACTCCATCAGAGATTAATTCTACTATAACCTTGTAGTGCTTTAGGATACCCGGTTTTTGTTCCTTGTCTACACTTTACAGGAACCATTAGTGGTTCCAGCTTTAGTGGCTTCATGATTTGTGAGAGTGTTAAGCGATGATGGAGGCAATGTGACTAAGAACGTTATTTTTAACTTCCATCAATAATGGAATATTGATGCCAAAGGGATTAATTTTCATTGTGGTTGTATAGTGCAGTTGTTTATTACATGATAGCATTCATGAATACCATATATTCTTAGTTCAGTTGTAGCGTCAGCATTCCATATTTTGTCTTATACTGACAAGTTGCTGTACTTGTGATGTTAAGATGACCAAGTGTCTTCCTCATATTCAGAGTCTTAGTTGTTCGGAGACAGCCAAAAATATTCTTGTTGCTTTGTTTCCTGTTTTCTTCAGACCTCCGTTAAGCGCTGAAATCAATAGAGGTGCAGCAGTAACAATCAAACAAAGAATATATATACAACTTACACCAATTCTAACTACTCTGACGTTATCTCCACACTTCTAAGCATTCTCTCTGCGCTCGGATGAATAAACCTAGTCACACCTGCTTCATATATCGTGCTTCTAAGCGAAGATACCGATGACTTCTTACATATTTGATGTGTGACACATTATTCAGATGAATGTGTCCAGGGAGCTCACCTCTTTCAGGATGGCTTCTATTGAGGATCTACGTTTCCTCACTTGGAAAGGCAAACCCTGACCTTTCACAAGTATCTTAGACATGGCTAGATATAGTATGTGTACTATCATAAGTAGACATGGTCATCATGATGTCATAAGCATTGCTGAGTATGATGTTTGCTTCTGTCCGGCGTGGACCGAAAAAAAGTCGCTGCTTAAGACATCAAACAAAATGAGACCAAGTACACTAACCTTCAAAGCACCAAGTTTAAGCTCTTTGATTTCACTTCTCTTTGTGTTTAAAACAAAAGAGATGAATTTTGTTCAACAGGTAGTTAAGGCTCTAACGTAGACCATTTCAGCGAGTTCACACAAGATCTCACATAGATTAGCTCTTAAAAACTAAAGATTTGAGAGCAAGAAAGATGGTGCAGAGTCAGTGTCGAGGTTTAAGAATGTGGTCATACAATATTCAAATTTTTCTTGTACATAAAACAGACAGATTGAAGGACAGAATATTTTGATTCTGGTGAGGGGAAGACAAGATCACCCTTTCAAATGTTTTACATAAATAACAAGTTAGATATATTAACCTGAAGTTGTTTGCTTGGTTGGTTTTGGGTATGTGAATGATAAGGTTGTTTGTCCAGCATCTGGGCAGCTTTAGACGAATACAAATGATTATAAACAACATATCAGGCCACTAAAGTCCTATTGAGACTGTTGATAATAGTGGAAGAGATCAGAAACAGTGAGGTCACTATGGTAAGGACAGAAAAAGGGCATATGAAAAAACATTTAAAGCCTATGAATATGTAACACCTATATAACTAAGGAGGCACTAAATTAGTGTCAGTCGTACACCTGAAGAAGTGTGTCAGGTCTTTTCTCAGAAATATATATGATATTACTTTTGATTTTTTTTCTTTTATGGTAGATCAATTCATATGTTAACAAAGATGTTGAAGAAAAATTAATTTGCCTTATTCGAAGTGAAACGTTTGCCCACCAGGTTCTATACATTATTCTGTGAAATCAGATAACCAAGCTTTGAGGAGAGGCTTCGATCAAGATTGTCAAAGTCTCTGATATCTCGGAATACCTAAATTGAATCACGTCTTAACTCTCTATTTTCAAGTGAATTTAATTCGTCTAGCAAACTCTCATGCGATTTATTTCTCAGCTCGGGATCATCTCGGCAGCAGACCGCTGTGCTCTCTCTAATCTGTTCACATCGTTTTTCAAGTGGGGCGAGCAAAACTGTAACCCAACATTCAAGGTGGAGACGCACCAGTAGATCTTTAAGTGAAGATCAGTTTCTTAGACTTGAATTCGAATTCCTTGCCAGAGAATCCTGGAATTTTGTTCACCTTCTCTTATTACTTTTCTGAATGGCTTATTTGGCTTTATGTCATCGGAAATTGTTACACAGGTCTATTTCCGGATTTACTTTTTGTAGTCATTAGAATTCATGTTCTACCTTGCCTTCTCGTTTTTACTGCCGATATGTGAAATTTTGCATCTATCGTTACCAAAATTCATTTCCCGCATTTGAGCTCAGTGTTTCCATATGAGTACTCTAGCTTGAGGCTATAAACGTTTGATTGCTGTTGTACCTTTATATTCCAACTTGATATCATATGTGATTTAGACATCTTATCGCGCACTCTATCATCACTATCTTTAACTTTCACAAGAAAAAATGCCGGTCTCAATACAGACTTCTAGTGGCACTTCACTTGTTACGTTCTAACCATTCTGAGGTTTGACTGTTAATTACTACTCTTTCTTTACGGCCAGTCAACCAATCTTTACAATCTCATCTATACCACGTGACTCAACGTTTACTTATGATCTTTAATGTGGAATTTTGTTGAATGTTTTACGAAAATTGAATTGAAATACATTAACCGCTTTACTTTTGTTATATATGTTGATAAGTCGAGCATATTTGTCAGCAATCATGCTGAGAACTGCGGATAGAATCAGCCACGGCTTTCTCTCGGCTGATAGTATACATAAGTTAACTAAAGGCGGACATCATGGTAACTGGACTATGATTTCCGCTGTTACTTTGACAAAGTTACAATTCCCTGGAACTTTCTCTGTCGCAAGTAACTTGCTGAAAAGCTGAAAAGAGCACTCAGTGGCTTCGAATCTTATTTCTAGCTTCGTTGATTCTTATAATGACCTGTCGTTTTATATGCATTTATTTCATTCAGTGTTGTTAACATATCTTGAAAAAGTATGTCAATACATCGCAAAGATGTTCTCTGTTAACAATGGCAATGACTGGAACACGAGCTGTGTTTTCAGTGGAAAATACAGTTCGATGAAAAGAGAAAATTATAATCTCAGACCATGTTTCACTCTCTTAAACTAAGTCACTTTATTTACGTAATGGACCAGTTTCTTGCTTCTAACATAACTGTTAAGTTCTTCAGGGCTCTTCCGGCTATATTCAGCATTATATGATATTCATATTGACGTTTACTTTAATGTGTCAATATTTTAGTTTTTCTATACATTTTTACGTAGCTTAGTTTACGATACTCGTCAATGCTCTTCATGAGATTCTTGTGCACTATTTTCATAGACAACAGGTAAAGTATTTGTTTCACTGTCTCATTACTTAGGCTTAGTTACGGAAAAAAGAGTGTCTACTACGGCACTGAGTGCATATGTTCCGTCTGCTACTTTGAATGTCGTACTGAACCTTTCCTATGATCCGTCCATATCGCATCTTTTAACGATGTCATCCCAGTTTATCCTTTCAAGAATAATTCGAAGACAGTGAAAATCTCAGAGTTTCAGATCTGGTTCTTTATCACGACTCTTGTGTTGAGCAGCTCTACAATCAGTGTTGAAAGACGTGCACTTCAAAAGGCACTCGTCGCTGATGATTTGTACAGTACCAAACTTTTCTATAACCATTACTTTAAAGACAAGATGCTCATTTGTTTTGAGAACTAACGCTTCTATATTCACATTGTGAATAGATTTCTCGGTGAATTGTAGTCAAGCACATTCAAGCAAGTTAAGGAAGAGTCCAGGCCAAGGAGCTACTGGAAAGGGACACTCTTCACTTAGATGATGGTATGTTTATATCTCTCGGTAGACTCTTATGATAACCTTTGAAAAAATTCTTTTCACTGGTTACAAAGTTTCTCATTCACTTCTGGTGTCTGTATGGGAGTCCTGTAAACTAATTCGGCCATGATTTTCTAACAAAATCTTGATTTTCAACTTAAAAGACGGAACAGAAGATGGAGTCAAGCAGAGAGTGCTCATCCTCCTCGAAGGCTCGGATTGGGGTGTCTGAATGTGTGTGGATGTAACCAAGAAGAGAGGAGAGATAGACAGAATGTTTGAAGAAAGAAATCTGGATGTTCTGGTTCTGAGTGAAACGAAGTTAAAAAGGTAAAGAAGATTGGTTTGGAAACGTCTTGGGAGTAAACTCATGGATTGCTGAGAGTGCAAAAGCCAAGGAAAGAGTAGCACTACTCCCGAAGCAGGAGTCGTGAAAGTATGTGAAAGACTGTAAGAAAGTGAATTCTCGACTGATTTAGTTAAGACTGAAAGTGGATGGCATGATATAGGTGATTATTAGTGTTAATGAACCTAGAGACCGGGTGTTAGTGATGGGTGATTTGAATGCGAAGGTAATTCATGTGGCAGTTTAAGATATAATTGTAGGGCATTGGGCGTCCGGTATTATGAATGGAAATGGTGAACAGCTTGTGGAACTATGTGCTGAAAAAGGACTGGTGATTGGGAATACCTGGTGCAAATTGAGGGACATATACAATTATACTCAGAGGGGCTGCAGGTGGGATGTCTGATTACTATTTGTGGAGGCGAAGGTGAAGATTCGTAGGATTTTGAAAAAAGAGGAAACAATATCTGTAAAAAGAGTATGTTGAGAGTAAGTGGGCTTGGAAAAGAGACTTATGTAAAAAAATACCAGGAGATATTGCGTGTAGAATGGCAAAAGGTGAGAGTAAATGAAGCGAGGGGAGTGGGTGAGGAATGGGAGGTATTTAGGGAAGCAGTGATGGCATGTGCGAGAGATGCATATGACATGCGAAAGGTGGAGGGTGGGTAGATAAAAAAGGGTAGTGAGTGTTGGGATGAATAAATAAAGTTGCTGTGAAAGAGAAAAGAGAGGCGTTTGAGCAGGTACTTATAGGAAAAGACTGCTAATGATGGGTTGTTTTATGAGAGAGAGCAGGCAGGAAGTTACGAAGAAGGTGCAGGGGCTGAAAAAGAGGCCAAATGAGAGTTGGGATGAAGGAGTATCATTAAAACTTTAGGAAGAATACGATCTTCTGGACAGAGGTTAACATTTTGCGAAAAACGAGAGAAAAATTGGAAACATCGATGAAAGAAGCAAAAAGGGAAGTGTTAACAGTTAGTGATGAAGTGAAAAGGAGATGGAATAAGTATTTTGAAGGACTATTGAATGTGTCAGGTGATGTAGGATCTTTAGGTCGGGGCGGTTTGCAAAGTGAGAGAGTCATGGAGAGTGTTTTGGTGAAGAGAAAAGAGATGGTCATAGCCTTGCCTAAGATAGAATATGACAAGGCGAGTGGAGTGGATGATATTGCAGGTTGAATTGATTAAGAAATGGGGTGACTGTGTTGTTAATTGGTCGGTTAGGATTTTCAATGTATGTATGGATCATGGCAAGGTGCCTGTAGGTTGGTGGAACGCATGCATAAAGGCAAAGGGATAACAGAGAGTGAGTATTTAAACTATAGTGGTATCAGTTTGTCGAGTGTACCTGGTCAGTTGTATGGGAGGGTAATGACTGAGAGGGTAAAGGCATATACAGAGCATCAGACTGGGGAGGAGCAGAGTGGTTTTAGAATTGGTAGAGGTTGTGTGGGTCCGGTGTTTGCTTTAGAATATTGAGCGAAACAGATGGATTTGTATATGACATCTACGGATCTAGAAAAAACATATGATAGAGCTGATAGAGATGCCTCGTGGAAACTTCTAAGAATATACTGTGAGGAGGGAAAGTTTTTATCAAGGATGTAAAGGATGTGTACGAGTAGGAAGAAACGAGAATAAATGGTTCCAGGTAAAGATTGGTCTGCGGCAGGGGTGTGTGGTGTTACCATGGTTGTATGATTTGCTTATGGATGGGGTGGTGAAGGAGATAAATGCGAGGGTCTTGGAGAGAGGGGCAAGTATGTAGTCTGTGGAGGATGAGAGGGCCTGGGGAGTGAGTCAGTTGTTGTTTGTTGACAAAATTTGATTGAGAAACTGCAGAATTTGGAGAGTGAGTTTGGAAGAGTGTGAACAGAGGATCTTGAGAGTAAACGTGAATAAAAACAAGGTAAGTAGGTTTAGCAGGGTTGAAGGACAGGTTAGCTGTGGTGTGAATCTGAATGGAGAAAACTTGGAGGATGTGCAGTATTTCAGATACATAAGAGCGGACACAACAGCGAATGGCTGTAATCATGGAAGCAAAAGTGAGTAATAGGGTGAGTAATATCATATGAATGCGAGAAATGGGCTGCACGAACAAGGTTCGATGTATTGGAAATTAAATTTTTGAAGACAATATGTGGTGTGAGGTGGTTTGATCGAGTAAATGATTGAACGATAAGAGAGGTATGTGGTAATAAAAAGTGGCTGAGAGAGCAGAAGATGGTACGTTGAAATGGTTTGAGCAAATGAAGAGAAAGGGTGAGGAAAGGTTGACAGAGGATATATGTGTCAGAAGTGGGAGGAACAAGGAGAACGAATCGGGAGACCAAATTGGAGAAGGAAGAATGGAATTAAAAAGATTTTGAGCGATCGGGGCCTGAACATGCAGGAGAGTGAAAGACGTCTAAGGGACTGGGTAAATTGGAACGATGTGGTATGCAGTCACTGGACTGAATTAAGCCATTTGAAGCTCCTGGGGTAAACCATGGAAAGGTCTGTGGGGCGTAGATGTGGATAGGGAGCTGTGGTTTCGGTGCATTACACATGACAGCTAGAGAATGGATATGATCGGATGTGGCCTTTCTTCGTCAGTTCCTAGCACTGTTCGCTAACACGGAAAACTGCAATCATTTATGAGATGAAATCTTATAAGCTTATCTTTGATATCATCAACGGCTACAATTCTTTCTCCTTAAAGAATAAGACAGGAGTAGATAATTATCCTTGTTTCAGCTTTCCCGGAAGAAGAACTGCATTAGCAGTGTTGATCTGGAGAGTTATTTTTTTTTTTTAGCAATAACATAGGAGTTTGTTGTATGTGAGATACTGAAGGCTACAGCTGTTGCCCATTTGGATTTGTATAGGTTGAACAAACAAATCATTATATCTGTTTTCTATCCGACGATGGGAGATACTTCACACTTAATACAATTAGGCAAGTCCACCTTAGCAACTTCAGTGAAAGTATTTACACAAGTCTATGATGGTCACTGCGGATCATCATACAATCCTCAGCCTTCAGGTTTTCTTAACTGTTACAAGAACACGGGATTAAGATTTCTAACGTTTAGTTCACAGGAGTCAGATGATCCAAGATTTTAGCAAAAAAATAAAAGCAGTTTGTAGCACTAAAGACTTTGCATGGATCCTGTATTCCTGTAGGCAAACTATCGTAATGGGTTTTTAATAGGAATTTTATGATGAGATTCAAGTAGTATTCTCATGAGTAATGCTTCAACTCAGGACTGTGAATACTACTAGTAGAAACACCTGAATCAACCATTCCTATTGCAGCAGTCCAGAGATGTTTAGATGACGAACACAGTAATGTTCGTTCCTAGAATAGTAAAGAACGAAGCCTTTCTGATCGCAATTATGATCGCTAGAAATGTATTCCCTCACCCGCAGGCCTGTAAAGTTACGCAGAGGAGCACAGTTGTACAGTGGACCACGCTTTTCACAAGGGAAAGGTTAGGGTTGTCAGATGACACATGTAGTGTAAACGGTCGAGAGAAAATGGAAAATAATTGTTATTATTTTCTAAGACAAGTGACGCCAAAAATGACGTTCAGGAAATTGTTTTGTTCTCTCTCTCCTCTTTATTTGTTCGACAAGACATCCATCTCACGTTGCTTTGGCTGTACTACCATGGTAAACGATCCTTCCTAACGGGAACTTTGAGGCAGAGGAGAGGAGAGGAAAAAAATTTGGACATTGTGAGTGCACCAATAACCCAGTCATTTTGTGCCTAAGAGAAGCAGCCCAGAAAGTATTGCTAAGACTTGAAGAAAACGATGATACAAACTACAGACAAATCCAAGATCTGGACAACAGTACAAGCATGCAATACCCTTAGTTCCCTCGAAGCTTTAAAGCACTCAGGTAGGCTCCAGTCATCCATCGATGTACATAGTGAACAATATTTAGCTTAGCTCAGTGAATGTCTTTCAAATAAACAAATGTACAACACTAATGTATACACACTTCCACTCTACTGGGGATAGATACATAAGGCACCAAAAACACGCTTCCAGAATATGCCCCTATTGCATCAAAATACTTACGCCATACACATTTTAGTCTTCTGTTCCATTCTAAATTATCCTTTCCCTTATCCCACCTCTTCTTCTTCTTCTCTAATCACCCTATAAAGGAAAAAACTAGATCCACAGCTGGAACTAACAATGTCCCAGCTGGAATTAAAAGTGTCCCAGCCGCCAGATGTACTAGTAGATCCCTTAGCGGGTCACAAGCTGACACCAGTAGTCTTCCAACTGCCTGATGCACCAAAAGATCCCTTAGTTGGTCGTCAGTAGGCACTGGCTGTGCTCCAGACGTTCGATACACCAGGAGAACCTCAATTGGCTGCCAGCTTGCCCACCAGCGTTCCGGGATACACTCTTGGCAGTAGACAATGATTGATTGGCAGTGTGTGGCAGCCCACTAATTGAACAAAGTATCAAATGCTGGTATGTAAGGAAACATGGTGTAGACACAAGAGCAGAAGGGAACAAGGTTTGTCATGCCTTCAGGTCTTGCGGACATTCCACTTGATATATTTTCCAGGATCTGGTGTTTTATAGCAAAGTCAAGCCAAGTATTTAATGTAATCATGAGAGCCAGAGCAACACACTGCAGCATACTCTCTTGGACTTGCTAGTTTTGGACACTTGTTTCCACCGTTGGCATCGGAAGCTCCTGGGATGAGAGGTGATCAAGAGCAATCCTATAGTCTCTGTTGATCGTTGAACGAGAGAGAACGCATTACGGGATGGAAGGTGGGTAAGCTCATTTTGTAGTTACTAATATGTTAGTGGGTACGTGTGCTGCGTGGATGAAGAGCACCACTCTTAAAGCTTTCGATATCAGTAACCTTATTGGCGTCGTGGATAACAACACACCCTGTGGGTCGTGTAGGTGGTGTGCGGTACAGCAGGTCGTCTTCTCATCTCCATCCTGAAGCAGATCATCATCACTTCCATCGTTACTGGGGTTGAAGCAGCGCGGTGGTAGGTTGAAGAGTCTGGATGTTAACAGTGGCACTGGACTTAAAGATCACAGACACCTGAGTACCTTGCTGGGACTCTGCGTCTTATGACTTTCAACCTTGAGCATAAAGCTCCAAAACACAGGGTTTAGCTGTCTAACAAGGGAAAAGCAGGCAAATGGAACACTATTTGCACTAGTCACCGGAAATGCCATAGTTCAAATCTGAAAGATTCGGTTCATTTCAGCCACATAAAGTGGATGTTGAACCACTAAGAAAGTTGGTTGGTTAGATCTGCTCAGGGTTATCAAAGCAGTCAACCTGAATCTACAGCCACCAGTCAACTTATGACACCTTCTCCAGGTGTCAAGGATAATTTCAAGACCACATATACTCGTGTTATACGTGTAGCCCTTCAGGAAATCGACACTGCTCCTCTCCTCTTCATGAGCTGAGCCAAATTATGAGGCTCCTAAAGGCCAAACATCACTACCTACCATTGCCACGACATTACTTACAATAGTGACCAAGAAAATAACAAAGAAAACATGGGGATACAATTGTGATCATCATATCTTTACGACAATCAAAACCACCATATATGATCATGACAACCACCAGGACAACCAGTGTTAACCAGACGACTGGCATAACGAGTGGACATTAGTAAAACATTATCACGAAGGCGATCGTGATGGCAGAGGAGAGGTTGCCAGCGTCACCTCGAAGACCGTTACCAACAGCAACAAAAGCCATACCAACAGGTCGCCACCATCACCATGGTAACGCCCACCAGCACCAGAGGCAGCCATCACCAAAACAACCAGTATCTCCGTATGGGAACTCTACAACGCCCATCACAGTCCAGTAAATTAGATTTGTTGTAAGCTCTCAGCATCAAAGTGACTGGCATAACGATGCGCAATAATACCCTTAAAAAGAATTCCCTATCAATCAACAGTTTCACTCTCTAGAGTTCGCCTTTTTTCAGCCATTTCCTCCTTTTCATTTTTCTTTTTCTATTCCCCCCTCTCCGAAATCCTCTGCATGACGGCATGAAGGCTGCATGCAGGGATGACACGCGTCGCAGCCAGAGGGTCGAGTGCATTAAAGGGATATCACGGGGTCAGAGGCTCACAGGACAGTAATTAATCCCACAGTTCAAAGGCGACGATATTTCACTTTCGACAGTCCAATAACTGGTAGCATGCCACAGTGGCCGCCATTCCACACATTCCCTGGTCAGTGCAACTCTGTGGCAGTGAGAGAGAGAGAGAGAGAGAGAGAGAGAGAGAGAGAGAGAGAGAGAGAGAGAGAGAGAGAAAGAGAAGAACACGCGGTTGAAAATGAAAAGTGGTGCCAGGGAGACGCTGGTTTGGGGAAAATAAATATCACGACCCAAGTGATTGTTGACGAAAAGAGATTTATATATATATATATATATATATATATATATATATATATATATATATATATATATATATATATATATATACATATATATATATATATATATATATATATATATATATATATATATATATATATATATATATATATATATGTATATATATATATATATATATATATATATATATATATATATATATATTTTTTTTTTTTTTTTTATACTTTGTCGCTGTCTCCCGCGTTTGCGAGGTAGCGCAAGGAAACAGACGAAAGAAATGGCCCAACCCACCCCCATACACATGTATATACATACACGTCCACACACGCAAATATACATACCTATACATCTCAATGTACACATACATATATACACACAGACACATACATATATACCCATACACACAATTCACACTGTCTGCCTTTATTCATTCCCATCGCCACCTCGCCACACATGGAATACCATCACCCTCCCCCCTCATGTGTGCGAGGTAGCGCTAGGAAAAGACAACAAAGGGCCCCATTCTTTTACACTCAGTCTCTAGCTGTCATGCAATAATGCCCGAAACCACAGCTCCCTTTCCACATCCTGGCCTCACACAATTTTCCATGGTTTACCCCAGACGCTTCATATGCCCTGATTCAATCCACTGACAGCACGTCAACCCCGGTATACCACATCGATCCAGTTCACTCTATTCCTTGCCCTCCTTTCACCCTCCTGCATGTTCAGGCCCCGATTACTCAAAATCTTTTTCACTCCATCTTTCCACCTCCAATTTGGTCTCCCACTTCTCCTCGTTCCCTCCACCTCCGACACATACATCCTCTTGGTCAATCTTTCCTCACTCATTCTCTCCATGTGCCCAAACCATTTCAAAACACCCTCTTCTGCTCTCTCAACCACGCTCTTTTTATTTCCACACATCTCTCTTACCCTTACGTTACTTACTCGATCAAACCACCTCACACCACACATTGTCCTCAAACATCTCATTTCCAGCACATCCACCATCCTGCGCACAACTCTATCCATAGCCCACGCCTCGCAACCATACAACATTGTTGGAACCACTATTCCTTCAAGCATACCCATTTTTGCTTTCCGAGATAATGTTCTCGACTTCCACACATTCTTCAAGGCTCCCAGGATTTTCGCCCCTCCCCCACCCTATGATTCACTTCCGCTTCCATGGTTCCATCCGCTGCCAGATCCACTCCCAGTTATCTAAAACACTTTACTTCCTCCAGTTTTTATCCATTCAAACTTACCTCCCAATTGACTTGACCCTCAACCCTACTGTACCTAATAACCTTGCTCTTATTCACATTTACTCTTAACTTTCTTCTTCACACACTTTACCAAGTTCAGTCACCAGCTTCTGCAGTTTCTCACATGAATCAGCCACCAGCGCTGTATCATCAGCGAACAACAACTGACTCACTTCCCAAGCTCTCTCATCCCCAACTGACTTCATACTTGCCCCTCTTTCCAAAACTCTTGCATTTACCTCCCTAACAACCCCATCCATAAACAAATTAAACAACCATGGAGACATCACACACCCCTGCCGCAAACCTACATTCACTGAGAACCAATCACTTTCCTCTCTTCCTACACGTACACATGCCTTACATCCTCGATAAAAACTTTTCACTGCTTCTAACAACTTTCCTCCCACACCATATATATATATATATATATATATATATATATATATATATATATATATATATATATATATATATATATATATATATATATATATATATATATATATATCCCTTGGGATAGGGGAGAAAGAATACTTCCCACGTATTCCCTGCGTGTCGTAGAAGGCGACTAAAAGGGAAGAGAGCGGGGGGCTGGAAATCCTCCCCTCTCAATTTTTTTTTTTTTTTTCCAAAAGAAGGAACAGAGAAGGGGGCCAGGTGGGGATATTCCCTCAATGGCCCAGTCCTCTGTTCTTAACGCTACCTCGCTAACGCGGGAAATGGCGAATAGTTTGAAAAAAAAAAAAAGAAAATATATATATATATATATATATATATATATATATATATATATATATATATATATATATATATATATATATATATATATATATATATATATATAAGTATATATATATATATATATATATATATATATATATATATATATATATATATATATATATATATATATATATTCACATATTTGTATTTGTTTTTGTATTCATTATACGCCAGAAAGCGTTATTGGACCCGTGTTAATTGATAGGCACGTGAAAGAGAGGTTTTTGGATGTTTATGTGCTGAGAGGTGCAACTGGAGGGATGTCTGATCATTATCTTCTGGAGGCGAAGGTTAAGAATTGTAGAGGTTTTCAAAAAGGAAGCGAAAATGTTGGGTTGAAGAGAGTGGTGAGAATAAGTGAGCTTGGGAAGGACACTTGTGTGAGGAAGTACCAGGAGAGTCTGAGTGCATGATGGAAAAAGGTAAGAGTAAAGAACGTCAAGGGAGTGGGGGAGGAATGGGATGTATTTAGGGAAGGATTGTTGGCTTGCGCAAAAGATGCTTGTGGCAAGAGAAGCATTGGAGGTAGGCAGATTAGAAAGGGTAGTGAGTGGTGGGATGAAGAAGTAAGATTATTAGTGAAAGAGAAGAGAAAGGCATTTGGACGATTTTTGCAGAGAAATAGTGCAAATGACTGGGAGATGAATAAAAGAAACAGGCAGGAGGTCAAGAGAAAGGTGCAAGAGGTGAAAAAGAGTCCTAATGAGAGTTAAGGTGAGAGTATTATTAAATCTTAGGTTGAATCAAAAGATGTTTTGTAAGGAAGTAAATAAAGTGCATAAGGCAAGAGAGCAAATGGGAACCTCGGTGAAGAGGGCTAATGGAGAGGTAATAACAAGTAGTGGTGATGTGAGGACATGGAGTGAATATTCTTAAGATTTGTTGAATGTGTTAAATGATAGAGTGACAGATATAGGGTGTTTTGGTTGAGGTGGTGTGCGAAGTGAGAGGGTTAGGGATAAACAGAGAAGAGGTAGTGAAAGCTTTGCGGAAGATGAAAGCCGGCAAGGCAGCGGGTTTGGATGGTATTGCAGTGGAATTTATTTAAAAAGAGGGTGACTGTGTTGTTGACTGGTTGGTGAGGATATTCAATGTATGCATGGCTGATGGTGAAGTGCCTGAGGATTGGCGGAATGCATGCATAGTGCCATTGTACAAAGGGAAAGGGGATAAAAGTGGGTGTTCAAATTACAGAGGTATAAGTTTGTTGAGTATTCCTGGGAAATTATATGGGAGGGTATTGATTGAGAGGGTGAAGGCATGTACAGAGCATCAGACTGGGGAAGAGCAGGGTGGTTTCAGAAGTGTTAGAGGATGTGTGGATCAAGTGTTCGCTTTGAAGAATGTATTTGAGAAATGCTTAGAAAAACAAATGGATTTGTATGTAGCATTAAAGGATCTGGAGAAGGCATATGATAGAGTTGATAGAGATGCTTTGTGGAATATATTAAGAGTATATGGTGTGGGAGGCAAGTTGCTAGAAGCAGTGAAAACTTTTTATCGAGGATGTAAGGCATGTGTACGAGTAGGAAGCTAGGAAAGTTATTGGTTCTCAGTGAATGTAGGTTTGCGGCAGGGGTGCGTGATGTCTCCATTGTTGTTTAATTTATTTATGGATGGTGTTGTTAGGTAGGTAAATGAAAGAGTTTTGGAGAGAGGGGAAAGTATGCAGTCTGTTGTGGAGGAGAGAGCTTGGGAAGTGAGTCAGTTGTTGTCCGCTGATGATACTGCGTTGGTAGCTGATTCATGTGAGAAACTGCAGAAGTTGGTGACTGAGTTTGGTAAAGTGTGTGAAAGAAGCTAGCTGAGAGTAAATGTGAATAAGAGCAAGGCTATTGGGTACTATAGGGTTGAGGGACAAGTCAATTGGGAGGTAGGTTTGAATGGAGAAAAACTAGAGGAAGTGGAGTGTTTTAGATGACTGGGAGGGGATTTGGCAGCGGATGGAACCATGGAAGCGGAAGTGAGTCACAGGGTGGGGGGAGGGCGCGAAAGTCCTGGGAGTGTTGAAGAATATGTGGAAGGCGAGAACATTATCGCGGAAAGCAAAAATGGGTATGTTTGAAGGAACAGTGGTACCAACAATGTTATATGGTTGCGAGGCGTGGGCTATAGATATGGTTATGCGGAGGAGGGTGGATGTGTTGGAAATGAGATGTTTGAGGACAATATGTGGTGTGAGGTGGTTTGATCAAGTAAGTAATGAAAGGGTAAGAGCGATGTGTGGGAATAAAAAGAGTGTGGTTGAGAGAGCAGAAGAGGGTGTATTGAAATGGTTTGGTCACATGGAGAGAATGAGTGAGGAAAGATTGACAAAGAGGATGGAGTGAAAAAGATTTTGAGCGATCGGAGCCTGAACATGCACGAGAGTGAAAGGCGTGCAAGAACAGAGTGAATTGCAACGATGTGGTATACCGGGATCGACGTGCTGTCAATGGATTGAACCAGGGCATGTGAAGCGTCTGGGAAAACCGTGGAAAGTTTGTTAGGCCTGGATGTGGAAAGGGAGCTGTGGTTTCGATGCATTATACATGACAGCTATAGACTGAGTATGAACGACTGTGGCCTTTGTTGTCTTTTCCTAGGGGGTTGTCATTTCATGTGTGGCTGGGTGGCGACGGAAATTAATAAATGCAGCAAGTATGAATTATGTACATATGTATATATGTATATGTCTGTGTATGTATATATATGTATACTTTGAAATGTATATGTATGTATATGTGCGTGTGTGGGTGTGTTTGTATATACATGGGTATGTGGGTGGGAGGGCCCATTCTTTCGTCTGTTTCCTTGCGCTACCTCGCTAACGCGGGAGACAGCGACAAAGTGTAATAAAATAAATGACACACACACATATTTTTTTTTTCATACTATTCACCATTTCCCGCGTTAGCGAGGTAGCGTTAAGAACAGAGGACTGAGCCTTTGAAGGAATATCCTCACTTGGCCCCCTTCTCTGCTCCTTCTTTTGGAAAATTAAAAAAAACGAGAGGGGAGGATTTCCAGCCCCCCGCTCCCTTCCCTTTTAGTCGCCTTCTACGACACGCAGGGAATACGTGAGAAGTATTCTTTCTCCCCTATCCCCAGGGATTATATATATATATATATATATATATATATATATATATATATATATATATATATATATATATATATATGTGTGTGGTGTGTGTGTGTGTGTGTGTGAGTGTTTCTATGCTTGAATATTTTATATTCGTTCAAGGCTTCAGGCATTTCCGATAAATACGGGACTGTTAGCATAAGTCGTTTGAACCTGCAGTCTCGCATTTCCGTATCGATCGCTGTTGTCTTAACCCTAATGCGAACATTATATTCACACATAGGTATATCCTGGTCTCCGTTGTTTGCGATTATGTCATAACTGTGTCTAATGCAAACATATTTATTTAGGTTACTACACGTGTGTATAACTTCTAATAACATTTTGTGTGTCTAGATTCAAGTAGTAATCGCTTGACATTAATCTGTCTACATATCGGCACGTGATGTTATCTTATCCTACAATCATAGAAGAATCATGCTACACGCCCAGTATCTGGTCTAATCTTTGTGTTCTATATATCTATGTACGTAAACAAAAGCATATGTTTGATGAGTTGGACGGATCCCCGTCTGAGTTTTTTTTTATTACGAGTTCTGAAGTGAAGGTAAAGCGGCGTCTGGCGTAACCTGGGAACACTTCTGCCCCTCACAGTTATATCACACGTACGAATATGCAATGTGTGGTCAATCCTTATCACATACTGCCAAAGAGAATCTTGAGGTAGTCATCAGTAATGATCTCAGTGTACAAAACAATGCGTCAGTGTGAGTAACAAAGCAACCAGAATGTTGGGATACATGGTCAGAAGTTCTAAATTCAAAGCCTAAGCTTAAACGTTATGCACTTGATACAGTGCATTGGTTAAGTCACATCTTGAATATAACGTGCAGTTTCGGTCACCAAATATCACACACACACACACACACACACACACACACACACACACACACACAAGAAAAGGAATAAAAAAGTAAAACGAAAATAACCTTCAGTCAAAAAAGACCGGTCTATCCAGATTAATACTAGGGTTGCAACATCAGCCATGATAGGAAACACTCGATAATTGAATGTCAAAGGTTTATCTTATACAGGTCCGTGAAATAATGGTAAAAGAAATCGAACATCGACAAGATGGATAACGGAGATAAGTCGCAGCTGTGAGAACGCCAGGTACCTCGACCTAACACATTGAAAAGATTCAAGTAAAGAATGGGAAAGATTTATTCCACTTAGAGAAGAGATGAAGACTGAAACAAATTACCCATGATCTAGTAAAAGTAGATATAATTCATATTAAGAAAAAAACACTAGATATTGCTTTTGAAGAAATCAGGTATGTTAATGAAATATATTTTCTTTCTAATAGGTAGGTTAGAAGTTTAACTTTCTATAGACCAACAGCTCTCCTGTTATCTGCTTTTCCCATGAATCCCATCATCATGTACATATCCAAACAACACCAACAATGGTCATACAGGTATAGATAGCAGATGGAAAGAGTTTAAGTTCACCATCTATTTCAGGACACTTCCCTGTGGTTCACTCTTACTTCTGTTAATAATAGTGGCACCATGATGATAATGGAGTTAGCTGCTGTGTAATATAGCATGTCTATATTTATGTGTGTGTATATGCATAACTGATTATGTGTGTGTGTGTTTGGATTACGTGTGTGGCTTACGTGCGGGTGAGTTTATGTAAACAGCTACCTTTATTGTACAGAGAAGGAGTGAGATCCGATCTCTTGAGCATTTTCTACAGTCATACAACTTTTTGACTTTTGGAAGCTGTCCGCCCTCACAACGTGTGTGTGTGTGTGTGTGTGTGTGTGTGTGTGTGTGTGTGTGTGTATAATGAGCCATTTGTACTGTACAAGGAGGGAGTTTTAAACTCGTAGGTCACATACGTGTGCGTTTATATAAGCGTTTGTGTATGAGCGTCTCTTTGTGTTAAAGGTGGCCTGCATGTTCGTTCGTGCAGAGACAATCACTGTGGCTACAGGGCATTATGTTAAGCTTACTGGCAAGGTGGATAATGTTATATAACTGGGTAGAAGAAGAGGCCTCATCACCTGGTGAGGATATTCGTCATCGTCGGGCTTAGCACTCTCTTAACACACAGTGTTCCTCCATACAAGCTTGTGTGACCAATCAATAATGTTTAAGGCGTTGTCAAAAGCACATGTGCCATCTAGAGTTTACATCATCTTGTAGTAGTAAACATCTGAGATGATGAAGATGGTATTCTGCACAGGAACGTCTATGGAAAAAAAAAAAAAAAAAAAAAACTTATGTATGTCAACAGTAAGTGCGTAGATTTTGTTTAAAATCATGTGTGTGATTCGTCACTCTCATTAGATCATAGTGAT